>NC_142813.1:7135104-7228961 GCF_049724085.1 Artemia sp. Qi Xiang Cuo | reverse complement strand
TACTTACTTAAGTCCCATCCGTCCTTGAAGGTCGTCTTTGGGCCTCTTTCCTCGTAACGGCGTGGATGTGCCTTCTGTATGCTTCACGGTCTTTTGCTAGGCGAAGAAGGTCCGAGAGGCGGTGAGGTACAAAGTTTTCCTTCCACCTTTTTGGGGGACGACCGCGAGGACGGGAACCGTGAATTTGGCCTTCAAAGGGGATTTTTGGGAGACGGGACCGACTCATCCGTTGTACGTGACCGAGCCATCGAAGTTGATGGAGCTGGATCTTCATGAGAATTGTTTGTTGTACTTTAAGGCGCTCGAGAAGTTCGACATTTGAGATTCTATCAAGGTAAGTGATCCCGCCG
The DNA here is from genome assembly GCF_049724085.1 of Artemia sp. Qi Xiang Cuo. Classification (NCBI taxonomy): domain Eukaryota; kingdom Metazoa; phylum Arthropoda; class Branchiopoda; order Anostraca; family Artemiidae; genus Artemia; species Artemia sp. Qi Xiang Cuo. The sequence continues at coordinate 7,228,611 of NC_142813.1, read as the reverse complement.
ATGCGGCGGAGGCACTTAGTTTCAAATGCTGCACGTCGACGGTTGTCATTTACCTTCAGTGTCCATGTTTCACATGAGTAGAGTGCGATGGGGATGATCAGGGTATCAAAAAGTCGTGTCTTAAGCCGCAGAGACAAATCCTTGCTTCGCCATATGGGCATAAGGGCCTTGAAACTGGAACTCACGAGGGCGAGACGTCTTTTGATGTCTTTTGATAAACTGTTGTCGCTGGTGATCAGACTACCGAGGTAAGGGAACTCGTCAACCCACTGGATACTCTCTCCATTAATTTTCAGGTCTGGCTTAACTGTATCCTGCGGCTTTCGTGAGCAGCACATAGCCTTTGTTTTTGATAAATTTATGATCATTCCAAAATAACTAGTGGCTTCGAAGACGTCGTTAAGAACGGCTTGTAGATCCTCGGGTGTTTCAGCCATTTCGTCGATATCGTCGGCGTAGGCTAGCTTATCTATCTGAACACCCCCTATATGTGCGCCACAATTTGTCTCCACCAGGGATAAGACTGCTGTGAGGAAAAGGTTGAACAGCTCTGGAGACAAAAGGCATCCTTGAAGGACACCTGCGGAAGTCTGGAAACTGTCAGTGAGACCTTCACTAGTCATCACACGACTCCCAAATTTTGAGTACATATCCTTGATAAGATCTACTAGGTTTCGTGGGATTCCGTAATGGAGAAGGATATGCCATAGGCCATTTCTCCAAATAAGGTCAAATGCTTGCCTAAAGTCGATGAAGAGCTGATACAGGCCGCGACCGAATTCCAGATATTTCTCTAAAATTTGGCGAACAGTGAAAATTTGATCAACGGTCGATCTCCCAGGGCGAAAACCGGCTTGGTATTCTTGGATGACTAAGGATGACGCGGCTCTGATCCGTTGGAGTATAATTCGGGTGAAGATCTTGGCAGTTTGACTTGTTAGGCTAATAGGACGGTAATTATCACATATTGCCTTTGACCCCTTCTTGTGTAGTGGAACAATTGTGGCTTCGCACCAAGAAGTTGGGAAATGACTCTTTTGCCAGGCACCGGATACAACCTTGTGGAAAAGATCTATAAGTGGTTCACACCGGACTTTCAGCAGTTCTGCCTGTATCCCGTCCGGGCCAGGGGCCTTGTTAGTCTTCAGCGCTTGGATGGCATCTTCGACCTCAGAACGGAGAGGAGGTGGGCTGGGGTCTGAGACAGTAACGGGCAAGAGGTCCAGGACAGCAGAGTTTGGAAAGATATCAGGATTAAGCTTTTCTTTGAAATGCTCCATCCATCTCGATCGGATACCTTCTGTGCTTTGTATCTGAGAGCCATTTTTATCTAGCAGTGCACAATAACTGAGGCTTTTCTTGCTTGTTAGCTCACGAACTCTCTTATACATGAAGTATGAATCGCCTCTCTTAAAATCAGCCTCACACTGTTCACATTTGTCTTTAATGTAGGTGCGATGGGCTCTACGGGTGGCTTTTTCTACAGCATGCTTCAAGTGCTTATATCTGTCCCTGCTCTCTCTGTCTGACCTGTTATTGTGTTTTCGTTTCTCAGTACATTATAAAATAATTTCATTTGTTATCCAAGGCTTTTTATCACCCTTTTTGGTTCCTAGGGCGGACATCGCTACTTTGCTGATGATCTTAGAGGAGTCTGTGACCAGTTTATCGATATCCTCTTTAGATAGAGTTACAGGAATATTAGAAAGAAGGTCCGATATTTCAGTAGACAGTTCATCGATGTAGGTTTGGCGAATTTGAGGGTCTTTGAGAAGATGTGTGTTGAAACGAGCGGGTCTATTATTCAGCTTTGCGGAAGATTTCAGGCGTATCTTTAGTGCAGACATGACCAGGGAATGGTCGCTGTCGAAATCGCCACCTGCGAGGGTGACAGTATCTAGCACAGATGATTTCCACCGCCTAGAGACGAGCACGTAATCAATAAGATTACGGATTTTTCCATCCGGCGAAGTCCATGTCGCCTTACGACGTTCTCTATGTTTGAAGAGAGTATTGGTAATGGCTAGATCACTGTCTCTGCAAAATTCAATGAGGCGTTCGCCCCTCTTGTTAAGTCGTCCAAGGCCAAATTTACCCATAACATCTTCATTTCGAGCAGAATCGTTACCAACAATAGCATTGAAGTCGCCAATGACAACAATAAGGTCTTTTTTAGGAACTGCGTCAATTAAGCTTTGCAGTTGAAGGTAGAAATTGTCCGACTCTTCATCTGGTTTTCTGCAGTCAGGAGCGTAGACTTGTATGATCGTGATGTTGATCGGGGATCCCTTCATTCGTATCATAATCAACCGTTCTGACACAGGCGTTACGGAAATCAGGGATCTTCGTGCCTTAGTCGACATTAAAAAGCCAACACCTTGGCGATGGACGCCATTGGTTCTCCCAGACACTATCAGACTAGTGTTGCCGATCCTTTCTTCGCCGGTGCTAGGGAGATGTGTTTCTGAAAGTCCCACAATATCCCATTTATATCGGTTTAGTTCATTTAGGACAAGATCTATTTTGCCTTGTTTAGCAAGCGTCCTAACGTTCAGGGTTCCAATAGATAAAATAAATTTAGGGGAAAGCATAGCCTCCGGGTGTGGAGTTGTCAACACTGTTAAAGGGAGATTCTGGGTCGTCAGTTCGTCGGTTGTCCCGGACGCGGTAACTTCGTCGGTTGCCCCGGACGCGGTAACTTCGTCGGTTGCCCCGGACGCGGTAACTTCGCGGTCGGTTGCCCCGGACGCGGTAGTATTGGTTCTCGTTCTTGATCGTTTGTACTTCATATTTTATAGGAAAAGAGGTTTCTTGGCTAATTTCAGGACGGCGGTAAGCCACTCCTCTCCATCCCTAGCAGGGGTCGGCTATATCTACTACCGATACTGCACCCTTCTGGCGTCCTGCATCACCTGCAATTTTCCCAGTGCTGGGAGAAGTCTTGTGACGGGCGGGACGTATCCATACGCTGATGCGCCCTGCCCAGTGCACATCAGGGGGGCCTTACACTTCTTCCGCCTGAATTTATTGCCCCCAGACGTGGGTGCTCCAGCTATATTTCAAGATCCCCAGAAACCAGGTCCTCCCTTGGTCCGCACCTCTCTACTGGGAGGTGCCCTGCATATCTACAGGACTTTCCCCTATCTGCCACCTGGGGACGCGCTGATTGGCCTGGGAGAGGCCCCACTGATAACTCTGAAGTTCTCAGTAGTCGATTGTGCATGCCTTCTCATCAAGAACCTAAATGCTCGTTATCATATTTTATTTTGCGGTTGTCCATAAATTATTAAAACGGTAATAAGATTGCAAATAACCAAACGAGTTACACTGCCTAATTATTGCTTTTGTTTGTGAAACCAGAAAATTACGAGACGATAGCAAAGAAAAGTCTATTAAAAAGTTATAATAAGGCTGCTATAATATTGAAACATTTGTAAGAAAATAATAATAAAATGAAACCAAGCAAATTCTAAATTTATTATTCAGCTTTTAGTTGGGCCCTCTGGCCTTAATTATCAGATAAATGTCCTTTTCATAAGTTTTGATATTATTTCTGGTCCAAATCTATCATTGCTTCGCCCCTGGCTCTAGCCATTAATTAAATATCTTTTGGTCCTTTCTTTTAGCTCCCTTTAATATTTTGTTTTTGGATTAGATCTCATAGACGTCTGGGACGGGTTTGCTCATTAGCTAAGCGTCCATAAATACAGGCTGACTATGAGTCTTCGCACTAGCCAGATAGGGAAATCCAACCGTCCAAGACAGGGGATGGGTCACGGGAGGATCAACTTTTTCATCTGGAGGGCAGAGCGTTGCACGTGCACCCACCGCGGTCGTTAATTGGCTCAGAACCCCATGGGTGATTTGTCGTGCTTTTGATTTTTTATCTTTATAGTTCAGTTCTTGTTTTGTACCTAGAATAGACGTCTAGTTAGTTTTTTACTGTTTTGAAGTGCCTATATTTTCTCGTCTGGGTTACCAGTTTCGGAAAATAATACGATCTCTCGTTGGAGGGTGATACCCTTATATTATTGAGATATCTTCTAAGAGAGAAGATACCTGTAAGTGTGGCTCTAAAGATTGAGTCAGGGGGTCGAGTATAGGTAAAATTACCGTTTGGTAAAACCGGAAGGCCCCCCCCCACTCCAGGACTGAGCGCGGGAATCTGAAGTGACATGAAAGGCGAGACTTTCAAGGTAGATTTCTAAGAGAGCTTTTCTCCCCAATGAGACGATTTGGTAGATTATAAGGACATAACCTTACCAGCCGTCATTTTTTTTCGTATCGTTCCGTCTTTATTTCCAATTTCTATTGTTACTTGTGTCATTGGACATTTAGAATTCTGTCCATAATAGCATATTCTTGAGACTTTTTGTCGCAGTAGTTTCACAAAATTTTCACTTTAACATTCATTTTTATGTAAATTCTGAAAAGTAACGAGAGTGGACCCATCAAGGCTGTGATTAACTCAGTAACGGCTCAATATTAATGGAGCAAACAAATACAAAACACCAAATTGAGTAGAGAAATAATAAGATAAGATCTGGTCTTCTCTGGGTTTCTCTTCCATAGATGATAGAATAGCTTTTCACAGTAGAATCTATTTTTCAGAAAATTTGCATTAGGTGAATTTTAGCCCAGATAAAACCTTTCAGCAGTAGTGACAGTCAAGGCCGTATCAGGGGGGGGGGGCTAGGGGTCATCTCTGTGATTTTAACATAGTTGGTAGATTTGCCCTTAAAATGGATGAAATTCTGCTCGAAAGGTAAATATTCGTTTCTGTTTGGAGATTCTTTTACCTCAGTAACTATTCCTTTCAGAATTGCCAGCTTTTATGACAACGTTGTTCCGCAAATGGACCGTTTGACTTCTGGAATTAACAAAGATGCCTCGTTGAGGAAGCATGTACACCGCGGAAGAGTATCCTTTATTAAGCTATTTAGAGACATCCTCACAGCAAATCTAATCGGACCCATCCTAGAAACAAGGTAAACTGAGAAAATGGTAACGCTCTAAGATCCATCCGTTCAATAAAAAGAAGAAAAAAATGAATTTTTTGATGTCAGATGTTTGTGTCAAAGAGAATCAGGGTGGAGTTTCCATTTGTGAGCCACAAAACTTTTTTGGTGGCCTCATTTGCTTTTAGTTTTACCGTTTGTATCAATGCGACTGGATTTGAACTGAGAATACTTATGCTTACTAAAGAGGATTTTTGTGTTTGCAGTGGCATAGCCGGGAGGAGGGTACATTAGTCGTTGGGTATAGGACCTGTTAAAATGCCATTTATTGACACTCAATGAAAGAAAGACCCATTTAAGTTGTTGGAGGGGGGGGGGGAAGTTGAATTTGCCCCTGGGAACTGAAAATCCTACCTACAGCTCTGACGTTTTGATGTCAGATGTTGTGTCAAAGAGAAAAAGGATGTAGTCTCCATTTGGGAGCCACAAAACGTGATTGGTGACCTGATTTGCTTTTAGGGTTACTGTTTATTGCAACGGGGCTTGATTTGCAATGGAGAATATTACTGCTTGCTTTTGAGAAGTTTTGTGTTCGTTATGGCACGACTATGGGAGAGGGCGCATACTAGTCCTCGGGCGTAGGGTTGGTTTGGGTGCAATGTATTTACGCTCAATGACAGAAAGGCTCATTTTTATTTCTTTCGGAGGGCGGGGTGACCGATATTGCCCTGGGGAACTGAAAATTCTTCATAAGTATCTGATATTTTTATTCTGTTTCCACTATTAAATTTGTGAAGCAGATTTCTTTCCCTTTAAATTATTATCCTTTACGGACTTATATGCCTCAAGTTCATCATTTAAAAACGTGTTTTACTCTCAAAACCCGTGATTCCCAACGTGGGGCGCAGGTCCCGCCGGTGGGTCGTGGGTAGGACGTGTACCCTTCGGCTGACTAAGATTTAAAACCTTTGTTCTGAAAAACCATTTTTCATGTGAATGACATCACATCCATATGTACTTAAAGCACATTGTATAAAAGTATGTACATTGTACAATATTTTTCTTACTATAGTATAAAATATACCTAAAGGACAGCCCAAAAAAGATCCCAAGTTAATGGCCTTCTTTAGGTGAATACACATAACATTTAAATATCACGAGGGGGCATCAGGATTTTTGAAATGCCTAGTTGGGGCATGGCCCAGAAACGGCTGGGACCGCTGCTCTAAACCCTTCTTAGGTGTATTTATCCATGAAAAGCGCGATCTTTTGTTTTGGTTGTTTCAAAATTATAAAGCTTTTAGGACAGTGCCATATGTTTGTCAGTGTTGCCACGTTAAACCATTAAAGCAAATAAGTAAAGCAGCTAATTATTTAGATTTAACAACACTTATTGTTCACAAAAATTCAAACATTATCAAGCTGGTAATTCCTAATGACAAGTTTCCTGGTGGCGCAGTGGGTTTGACCTTAGCTTGGTAATACGAGACCCTGAGATCTAACCCGGCTATAGCAGCTTACTGCAGGGTCGAGGCAGGGACCTTAGTAGTCAGGAAGTATCGTTATTCTGATTACTTCACTTTGCCTAATGACAAGCAGCCTACAACTTCAAAGGGAAGCTGCATCTTCTTAGGTTGTTTGTTGCCATGTATTTTAGCTGATTTTTAGCTAATTTCTGCTGATTTTTCACTCATGTTCCTTTTTTAAGTTTGGCACACGTCACTAATAAAAACTGCACAACTTAATATGGAATTCTTTTTTCTTTATGAAGTTTCTTTGTGAGTCTCCACTTGACTGATTCAAACAATCAGATATCATTTTTAACTGACCTTGGTACTTTATGCTATACGGTATAAACTATGCGGTTTATGAGTTATATGGTTAGAGATATGTATGGTTATGCACGTTACCACTTAACCAATTATAACAATCATAATTTAATTTCACTTGGTACTTTTTGGTGAACGGTGTAAACCATATGATTTATGGTTCATATGGTTCCAAATATAAATGGTTGTGCACGTTCCCACTTAATCAATTCAAACAATCAGAGTCTAATTTCACTGACCTTGGTACATTATGGTGTACGGTGTAAATCCATACGATTTATGGTTCATATGGTTACAGATTTGTATGGTTGTGCATCTTCACTCATTCCTAGCCTTAGTGACTTAGTCTTCTTAATATTAATTTTCAAACCTACCTTAGCACCCTGAACTCGCAAAACCTCTAAAACCTCATTGATCTTGCTCACACTTTCATCTAGGATGCTGAAATCATCAGCATAATCCAAGTCCAGGAGAGTTTTTCCTCCCCATTTGATTCCGTGATCTCCCATTGCCTTTCCTGTGCTCCTTGAGACAAAGTCCATCAAAATAATCCATATAAAGAGGGATAGAACGTACCATGCTTAACTCCTGATTTAATACAAAACCAGCTGCTAACCTCATTTCCTACCTTAACCGCAACAGTGTTATTCTCGTACACAGCACTAATCACTTTAATGTATTTGACTGAAATGAAAAATAAAAATAAACCAAAGAATTAGGTTAATCACGAGGAAAATATGATAAATTTGAAATCTAATAATAGTAAAGCTCATTTTCCCTTAGGAATGAATCGAATGGTCAAGAATGTTTTGAGTTATTCATTATTTATTTTAACTTATGTATTAGCAAGTTTACTATTAGTTTGAACAGAAATAATAGGCTATTTAAAAGATTTACATCCCAATATAAAGAATAAAATAACAGCTGAGAAATAGAAAAATCTAAGTTGAGGTAACCAGTCATAAGACACTTGCATTGCTTTCCCTTTAGGAATGAATCGAATATTCAAGAATTTTTGGATGTATTTATTCATTATTTACTTGTATTTCATTGTTTAATCGTATTCAAATTTGGAATAGATTAAATAAGTTGGCGATTCATTTGTACAATTTGATAAACTAATTCTAATAAAATAAATTTTATGAATAAAAAAAAAAAAAAAAAACAATCAACATCATATATCAAATACCCTTCCATTAGGCTCTGTAGCTGGTAATATATGAATAAAAACAAAACAGAGGCAAACAAAAGACGAAAAAAGAAGACAAAAGTAAATAAGGAGAAAAATAAAATACTTGCACAACACCCTGAAAAGGAATATATATGTCAGCTGCCCACCACTGGCTACTCGCTGGAAGCTGTTATCTAACTGTAATGTGATTTGTGTCAATTCTCTTTTATGGTGTTTATGTTTTCTTCTCTTTTTGATTTCTTCTTTGTGGTTATGTTTTCTTCTCTTTTATGGTGTTTGTGTTATGTTTTATTTTATGCAAGAAGATAATAAGAGTATAGTAATTCAAGAAGATTAATGCTCAACCTAATTGATGATTTATGATTTTTGGTAATTATTGATGAATAAAGATTTAAAAATGTAAGGCAGAACTTGCTGGCGATGTTAGGTTTTGTGAACTACCAATATAACCTCAGCTCCCCCCCCTTCCATCACAGAATCGGCTGCCTGATTCTGTTACAAAAAAAAACCGGGGCTAAAAAAAAGTCGAGATCAAAAATGTTTTTATAAATCTTTTAAAGGCACCAAATGAATGACACTTTCTAGCCAACTCGGATAAAGTATTCTAGGCAGATTGACAGGAAGCCATGGGAATTTATTGATAATAATATCTTATTTTTCCTTTAGGAATGAGTCAAACGTTCAAGAACTTTTAGATTTTTTACAATTAACTTTAAGCTACCGAGCTTTTGTGGCTGACTATGAACGCTGTTTCCCTGTTTGGGACGATCTCCAAATGCTCAAGCAAGTTGCAAGTACTGTGTGAGTATTGTAAAAAAGGAATCTCTGGTAAAAAGTATGCTTTAATTTCATTGGTCTATGTCTATGACATATTTTAGTAAGCCAATAAGGAGACTGTAGAGATAAATAAACCCGCCTTTTTAAAACATGGTTGGTTCTTCTGTACTGCCCAATTTAAACTTTAAGCCAGAAAGAAAAATGATAAGTAAAATTTCACCTAATTGGTTCTGCTGTTTGAAATTTTAAGCCAATAAAAGGAATGAAGAGTTTATAAGTCATAAGATTTTTAAAGAATTGTTCCTCTGCTCTTCTGTGGCAGATTAATATCATGCAGATTAATTAGTGTAAGAGACGCAAATAAGATACTTTTTGACACCTTAGTTGATTTCAAATTTTTACCATTATACTTTGGAAGTATAATGGTATTACCCAGGTAATTAGTTAACATGGTAATTCCAATTTTAACTGATGATTGGTAGCATTACCGTTTTATAAAATAATAGTATACCTATAGTTAAAAACAGCATTGACAAACTTTCGAGTAAGCCTAATTCATATAAAAGCTGAATAATAAAGACGATTGTAATTGGCCGAAGCAGAAGCTTTGAAGGGGGTAGATAAAAGTAGGAGTATCTCCCCGTCTGTCGGCTTGCTTAACTTTTTGACGAGTAACTTAATTTTTTGACGTTTCTAGTAACACAAAACAAATAAGAAAAAAGATATTTTTTGCCTAATCGTACGAATGTTCGGGCCCTCTCCCTCAGCTGGGATTGAACTGTGTCGGGAACCTAAAGGTTCAACTTGGACACTTACTCTTACAAGCCTGACTGGGACCTGTAGCCCCTTTCTGTTAGATGCCCTGATGACGGAAATTGAGGGCTCGAAAAGATAAAAAAGCAGAAACAAAAGAAAAACAGAAGAAACCAAAATTTTGCTGTAGAAACATTTATAATGACACATTTCTATAAACTAAATATGCGTGTGTCATTATATGTCTATTAAATTAAATATTTAATTTGAAATCTAGATACTCATTGTGCTGGAAAGCCAGCATCCACGTTGAGTCTCACTTGTACAGTGCTTCCAGAATCCCCAAATTTGTAGTTTTCCCCTGAAATTTACCCTAAAAAACTTTTGACTCTGCGAAATCTCCCCAAAAATTCAAAGTACTGGAAACCAAAAAGGCATGTTAGGTTTCCCTGAAACAGTGCTTCCCCGATTCCCAAATTTTTGGGTTTTCCCTGAATTTTGACAAAAACAGACTTTTGGCTCTGTGAAATCTCCGCAAAAATTCAAAGTGCTGGAAACCAAATAGGTATTTTGGCGTCTTCCTGGTACAGTGCTTCCACTATCCTTAAATTTTCTGGTTCTCCCTGAATTTCGCCTAAAGAAACTTTCGGCTCTGCGAATCTCCCCAAGAATGCAAATTGCTGGAAACCAAATAAACATTTGGCGTCTCACTAGTACAGTGCTTCCGCTATCCTAAAATATTGGGATTATCTCAAAATTTTGCCGAAAGAAAGGCATTTTGGCATCTCCCTTGTGCAGTGCTTTCACTATCGCCAAATTTTCGAGTTCTCCCTGAATTTTCCTAAAGAAACTTTTAGCTCTGAGAATCTCCCCAAAAATTCAAATTGCTGGAAACCAAATAGGTATGTTGGCTCTCACTGAAACAGTGATTCCCCCATTCCCAAATTTTCGGGTTTTCTCTGAATTTTGACTAAAGAAACTTATCTCTGCGAAATCTCCCCCAAAATTCAAATTGCAAGGAAAACAAATAGACATTTTGGTGTCTTCCTGGTACAGTGTTTCCACAATCACCAAATTTTTGGTTTTTCTTTTAATTTTGCGGAAAGAAACATTTGACTCTGCAAATCTCCCCAAAATTTCAAAGTACTGAAAACCAAAAAAGCATGTGGGGTTTCCCTGAAACAGAGCTTCTCCTATTCCCAAATTTTCGGATTTTTCCTCAATTTTGACGAAAGAAACTTGGCTCTGCGAAATCTCCCCCAAAAAATTCGAAGTGCTGGAAACCAAATAGGCATTTTGGCGTCTCCCTGCTACAGTGTTTCCACTATCCCCAAATTTAGGTTCTCCCTGAATTTTGGCAAAAGAATATTTTGGCTCTGCGAGTCTCTCCAAAAATGTAAAGTGCTGGAAACCAAACAGGCATTTTGGCTTCTCCCTGGTACAGAGCTTCCGCTCTCCCCGAATTTGTAGGTTCTCCCTGAATTTTGCCAAAAGAAACTTGGCTCTGCGAATCTCCCCAAAAATTGAAAATGCTGGAAACCAAATAGATATTTTGGCATCTCCCTGGTATAGAGCTTCCACTATTCCCATATTTTTGGGTTCTCCCTGAATAGTGCCAAAAGAAACTTTTGGCTCTGTGAACATCCCCAAAAATTCAGAGTGCTGGAAACCAAATAGGCATTTGGCGTCTCCCTGATATGGTGTTTTCACTATCCCCAAATCTGTAGGCTCTCCCTGAATTTTGCCAAAGGAAACATTTGGCTCTGCGAATATCCCCCAAAATTCAAAGTTCTGGGAAAAAAATAGGCATTTTGGCATCTCCCTGGTACAGAGCTTCCACTATCCCCAAATTTTTGGGTTCTCCCTGAATTTTGGAAAATGAAACTTTTGGCTCTGTGAATATCCCCAAAAATTCAGAGTGCTGGAAACCAAATAGGCATTTGGCGTCTCCCTGATATGGTGTTTTCACTATCCCCAAATCTGTAGGCTCTCCCTGAATTTTGCCAAAGGAAACATTTGGCTCTGCGAATATCCCCTAAAATTCAAAGTTCTGGGAAATAAATAGGCATTTTGGCATCTCCCTGGTACAGAGCTTCCACTATCCCCAAATTTTTGGGTTCTCCCTGAATTTTGGAAAATGAAACTTTTGGCTCTGTGAATCTCCCCAAAAATTCAAAGTGCTGGAAACCAAATAGGCATTTGGCCTCTCCCTAGTACAGTGTTTCCACTATCCCCATATTTGTAGGTCCTCACTGAATTTTGCCAAAAGAAACTTTTGGCTCTGCAAATCTCCCCAAAAATTCAAAGTGTTCGAAACCAAATAGCAATTTTGGCATCTCCTTGGTACAGAGCTTCCACTATCCCCAAATTTGTGGGTTCTTCCTGAATTTTGCCAAAAGAAAATTCTTGCTCTGCGAATCTGCCCAAAAATCCAAAGTGCGGGAAACCAAATAGGCATTTTGGCGTCTCCCTGGTAAAGTGTTTCCACTATCCCCACATTTGTAGGTTCTCCCTGAATTTTTCCAAAACAAACTTTTGCCTCTGCGAATTTGCCCAAAAATGGAAAATGCTGGGAACCAAATAGAAATGTGGCATCTCCTTAGAACAGTGATTCTACTATCCCCAAATTTTCGGGTTTTCCCTAAATTTTGCCAAAATAAACTTTTGGCTCTGGGAATCTCCTCAAAAATGCAAACTGCTGGAAACCGAATAGACATAAAGCGTCTCCTAGTACAGAGCTTTCAATATCCGCAAATTTTCGGGTCTTCCCTGAATTTTGCCAAAAGAAACTTTTGGGTCTATGAAATCTCCCCAAAAATTCAAAGTGCTGGAAACCAAAGGCATTTGATATTTAGATTTGATTGATTGACATTAAGATTTGATTGATTAAAAGTAAGATTTAGTTAATTAAAAGAAAGAACCTAATAACATTTAAAAAAAGTACTAATCAAGTTTAGTTTCAATTAATTGAAATTATGATTCGAGTTAAATGTATTATTTATTTGATACCAACCTAAAATTTTCCGAAAGTAAGCATATACTTTTGTTTTTAAACTCCTAGTAGATTGTAAGATAGTCATGGATAAGGCGATATGTACGTGATATATACGCGTCATGTACGCGATAATGTACGCATTAAAAAAGCGAACAAAAAGTAGTTTTTTGTACCCTTTTCGTACAGATAGGTCTTTATATTGGGGCTTCCGATAGCAAGAATTTTCCAGGGTTGCTCCGAATCTCCCTAAAAGAAAATTCGATTCTCAGAAATCTTCTCGAAAACAATGTTTACAAAGATTAATTGCTTCTATTTCATATTAACGCTCGTAAACGTAAATTACTGGAAGATTTTGGATTACACGATTTCCATCTAAGAAAAAAAAATATATTCAGGGGCGATGGAACCAGATTTTACTTATTTTAACCGTACTAGCTGAGTGGTTAGCGTGCTGGATTTGCAATCCGTGTCCGCAAGGAGTCCTCGTGTCGTTCCCGTGCAATCTCGTGCAATTCCGTGTCCGCAAGGACAGAGGTGCGAGTTCTCGTGTCGCTGATTATTTAGTTATGGAGTGGGGTCAGTAGTGTGACTCTTTAAGCTCAGACAGAGTCAACCAACTCCAAATGAGTACCTGGAGAAATCGGGGGAAAAACGGCAAGCTTTGGATGATTTGCCCCCAATCACGCATTGCACTCCTGCCGAAGGCAAAGAATCAGGAGATCGGTACCTGCGCTACGCGGATGACTAGTCAGCATGTGAGAAAGTTTTATTTATATTCCTCCCGATGTAAAAAAACTTAATAAACTTTGTCTGCTTTGCGCAGGTACCGATCTCCCGAATCTCTGCCTTTGGTAGGAGCGCAATGCGTGGTAAGGGGCAAATCATCCAACACTTGCTGACGCTTCCCGTGTTATAAAGCATGTAAAGCATAGCACAAGAAGATTAATAAATCGAATCGACTAACTTTTCTATGTTAATTTTTATATTAAACAGATTTTAGTGGGTAATGCTAGATTAGTGTTTTTCTTTCTTTTTTCTTCTTCGAAGAGACAAACATGAGTTTGCTTCCTATTCCATAAATTTACTCAATTTGAAGATGTCCTTGCATTATTTTGATAGACTAATTTTATTTTACAGGGATGATTTCACGTTTGAATATATTAATGAGGGGTATAGAGGCATAGCTGAAGAATATACTGGAGTATCTAACGGGTATATACCCGTTGAGCCTGTTACTGGGCCAAGCACAAATGGTATCAAGGCTGCTGAATCGCTTGCTGGACCAAGTACAAGTAGAGTTTATACAGAAGAAGATATCAAACTTGACTTGATTCAACAAGTTCAGGATATGCTGCAGGATTTTGGTGAAGGATTTATTGAGGTAATATGTGAATACTTGTCATTTTGGTTCAAAGATGTTATAACATGTCTGACCCCAAATAACGCTATTTTCAGTGATATCCGTCTGCATTTTCTTTGTGGGCAGGGTTTAAAGTGTCGGCACGACCCCCCAGGGCCCGGGGGTAGGCGTTGTAAGTTATGCCCTGGGGGCATATATGATTCTTATGGACGGGATGCTCTTATGAACTCCAGAGAGGGCTCATTTGATTGGAAACTGAAAGTTTGAGTTCACTTTTCAAGAATCAAAAGAGATCCGAGGGCAACTAGGCCCCCCCACGCCTTTTTTTCAAACCCATCCGATGACAATTTTGAGATAGCCATTTTGTTAAAAATAGTTCAAAGGTCGGACAAGAAAAACTTCGGTGTCGATACAACCCCCCAGGGCCCGGAAGCAGGCGTTCGAAATTATGCCCTTAGGGCATATACGGTTCTTATGAAAGGGATGCTCGTATAAACTTCATAGATGCCTCATTTGATTGGAAATTGAAAGCTCTAGTTCACTTTTTAAGAGTCAAGAGATCGGAGGGCAACTACCCCAAATATATCCATAACAATTTTAAGATAGCCATTTTGTTAAAAATAGCTCAAGAGTTCAATTCAATCATTTATTGCCCACAACTACAAGAAAACAAGTAGTACAAGTGGAGTATAAACATAATAAGAAAAAAAAAAAAAAAAAAAGAAAACATCAACAAACACTAGCAATTAATTTCTACTAAGAAAAAATTGTAAAAGACCATGGTTGGGGCCAATTTTACAAAATGCGTCTGCAGAAAGCTTTTTGTGTAGGTTACCGAGCTTTTGAGTTATATATTTAACATAGAAATTTTTAACTAGATACTGATTTCTAGTCCATGGCGGCAGAGAAAGAAGAAATTTGCAAAATTTGAAACATGTAACTTTTTCTTTTTCAAGTCCTTTAGCTTAAGAACAGAATGAATACCCGAAAAATTGTAATCTGTTTCTAGTCCTTTAGCTTAAGAACAGAATGAATACCCGAAAAATAAAGTACAGAATGATCAGAAAAAGTCGAGGATAAGCGCCCAAGAGCTCTTCTGTTATATTTTACAAGGTTTGCTGCAATTTTTGAATAACTGAACTGAATTTTTCTTACTGCATCAGCAACAATCTATTTACGGAAAAGAGCTAGAGAATTAGAAACAGTAATACCAAGCCACCGAAAGGAAGAGACAGAAAGTACAGACAATTCATTACATACCAGACGAGTAGACGAAGACAGACTATAAGAGCAGATTTAGAGCAGAAAGAGCATCACATAAAGAGCAGATTTAGTACGACTAATCAACAGAATGTCATCAGCATAGGGAATGTAAGAAATATCAGCAGAACCAGAAAATAAGTGCCTGAGATCTTTTCCAGAACAGTAGAAATACAAATTTTGAAAAGGATTGGTGATAAAACAACTCCCTGCCTTACGCCTCCAGGCACTTTAATAGTTGTTTCTGGAGAAGATTTCAGGTGGAAATAAGAATTAGAATACCAAAACCGTAGAAGGCAAATAACCGAAAAATTAACACCAGAAGAAGCCAAAGAAAAGACAAGCTGGTTATGAACAACAGAATCAAAAGCCTTTGAAAGATCAAGTGTACAGAGATGTATGTGTTTACCCATAGAAGGATTAGAGAGTAGAATAGAAAAAAGGTCACGATGAGCATATTGGCACCCCACAGCAGATCTAAAACCAAGTTGATTTTCACTAAAGAAAGAATTATTTTTAGTTAGACTAGGTCAACCAATATACTCAAAGACCTGATAATATCGCAAGAAACAGAAATTGGACGGTAAGAAGAGCAATCTGTTGGTGGTTTACCTCTTTTTGAAATTGAAGTCACGCTACCACATCAAAAGCTTTCCGGGACGACAGAAGACGCCAAGCACATTTGAAACAAAAGTGCAAGATGTGACACAAGTTCAGCACATTGGGGAGTTAGATGCTTTTTAGAGATACCATCAGCATCAATAGATTTCGATTTAAGACAATTCAAAGCATTCAAAACTTCACAACGCGATATAGGCAGAACAAGCGCTGACTTAGAAATCTAGGGACGATTTTAACAAACGCTTCGCCAAACTTTCTATGAAAAGAATAATTCAACACGGAGAATATCTTCGAATAATGCGGAAGCCAAGAACTTGGTGGAATAGCATCACTACTCATATCAGAATCGTCTGTTTTACTTGAATTAATTACTTTCCTCCATTCTTTAGGCGAAGATGGAAAATCAAGCCCACGGTATCGGACACTTTTTTGATACTTCTTGAATTTTAATTTAGTTTTCGGTTTAATAAGAAAAACATTACCAGACCTAGGCCGACCACATTCTGTCCAAACTTTTAGCCAAAATTTAGCTCATTTTTACAGGCCTTAAGGTAAGGGTCAAGTGACCAAAGAGGCTTTTGAGTATTCTTTCGGATTCGCTTTCCTGGGACAGACATTTTTTCTGCTTCTTTCATAGCGGAGAGGATATAATGATAATATCGGTCTATTTCATATTTAGCATAAATAAAATTCTGGCTACACTGCAGAAGCTGATACGGAACATAAACTGTACTTAGAAGTGAAGCCAATGTTGTAAGATAAACAGAAAAATTCGCATTATTACAATCAGACTTATAAAACCATTTAGAACGTACACCACGACTCTTAGATACATTCTCAGCACAAAGTGCAGGCTTTGATAAACAAAAAGACAGCAGAAGGTGATCAAGATCTTGCTCGTCAAAATGAACCGTAACTGGCGAGCAGACAAGAGCTGCAGAACAAATAACGTGATCTATGTCTGATGTGAATTTACGTATAATCATGGGACCTCCGAACAATTTTATAAGCGGGGAGAGAATCAAGAACCTGACTATTCCGTACGTTATCCGAAACCAGATCAGTATTAAAATCGCCAGTAATAACAAAATGCAACGCATGGTTTAATATCTTTTTGAATTGAGGTTTGAAGTCCATTTCAAGCACAAGAGAACTTCTTATGCGGACAAGTGGAACGATCATTATATGGCAGATACACATTAGCTAATACAATATTACCAAGATACACAGCAAGAAAAGTTTCATCTGATTGGAAAACCACAGGACTTTTTAAAATATTTTCACATTTTTTTCTTGTTTTTAGTGTTTACTCCGCTATTTATCTTGTGATTGGTGTCAGGATTAAAAATTATTGAAAAAGTTTCTCCCAGCATACAATTAGCAAGCCAAAGTATGGGTTGTTGTATAAAAAAAAACCGAAAAGATATAAAATATTTTTTTTTTCATGAAAATGACTCTGTCAATAAAAAACAAATAGAAAATAATCTAATAAAAACTTTTTCGACAAAACAAGTTTTTCAAAGAAAAGTAAAGAGCTCCATTAAGCCAAAAATAGGCAGAAATGAAGTCAAGTAATCGTCCAAGCGTAAAACTACCACAAATCACTATCAATAAATAAATGCAACTTAAAAGGAACAGAAATTAGAATAAATAGCCGAGTCAAACTTGAAACATTAATTTGCGCTTTACTGAAAACAAAATATGTTTAAATCTTTTCACTTTTTTTTTATTTAAATAAAAAACCTTTTTTAATCACTTTTTTTACTTTAAGAAATAAACATCAGTATAGGTATATTAAACTGATAATCCATGGTCATTTTTTTTTCTTTCTTAAGTAAAGCCTAAATTGTGTTCTGCTCTTGAAAAGGCATGGGGGCTGTTAGCCCTAGTAATGTTAATTTTTGCTTGTTTTGAGTTCGACTCGGCTTTTTATTCTAATTTCTGTTCGTTTTAAGTTTCATTTACTTATTGATAGTGATTTTTGGTATTTTTAAGCCTGAAAGATTACATGACTTCATTATTGCCCATTTTTGGCTTAATCGAGCTCTTTACTTTTCTTTGAAAAACTTATTTTGTGGAAAAAGTTTTTTTAATTAATACAAATGTAAGACAGTGTTATTCAGCCAGGGGGAGCTGGCGCCCCCTTGCCCTCCCTCTTATGGGTGTCCACGGGTTTCGTTAATGTACAGATGTCTATTTCCTTGCAAACTGAATTTATTATTGACATTTGAAAGTCAAGTCTTAAAATTTGAAAATAAATTCTTCATATTTCAAGTCTATTATACATTAATAAAGTTATTCTTAACTTTGTAGTGGCTGTAGGGTGTAAATTTAGCAATTTTGCACCTCTGTAACTCGAATTCTCATTTGACTTACCTCTATAACTTGTTACCTTTATAAGTCGAAATTTTTGTAGAACGCCCTCAGTAACTCGAACTGTGCATAAGTTGAACTGTACGTAACTCGAAGAAAAATATTGGTCCCGTCAATTTCGAGTTAACGAGAGTTGACTGTACATTAAATAAACAATATAAGTAATGAAACATCGAAGCCCCCAGCCCTTGCATTGCTCCTAGTCGTCTTCAGCAGATAAACTCTGCTGAGTTTGTCTGTTGTTTGTTTATCAGCAGTTTATCTGCTGAAGACTGTCACTGTGCGTGTGACCGAAAAATTCAGAGATTTCTTTATTGTTTCCACTGTCAAATAAAAGGATTTGTCTCTACTGAACAGTTATTTTTACGTAATGCAAAGACAGTATGGTCCTCGAAAGTATCTAAAAATACAACGTCTCAATCGTACTAAAACAATTCTGAAAAATATTAATAACGATAATAATACGCTAAAAAAAGGAAAAAATCATGTAGAAAGCTAAGCTGTTCACTACTTTTATTTTCATTATTTTATCTTATTTCATAAAACGCTATTATTTGCGCGAATACACTATATACCAAAGCCGTTAGATAACTATAGACATCAGCTAATGCTTTTCTAAGGGATCTCCACTCGTAAAATTTTTGAATTTTGCTTCAACATTGGCTCCGAAATTCTTATCGACTCCATTTGATTCCAGCATTGGGTTTTCTCTAAAAATCTTGCATTTTCAGAATTACACTCCCTTTAATGATGTAGGGACGGATGGATGATATATAGACTTATCAACAAGTGAGATGACATCATTTTTATTCAATCTGAAAAAGGGCTTATGCCAGGTTTGCCTCTCACTCACTCGGACTATCTGTCTTAGCCTTTTCTACAATCAACCGCGGCTTGATGCCCGCAACTACCTGATTTTAATTGAAAATCAACGGGAAATCAAGTAGATATATTTTAATAATTTAAATTTATAATCTAAATATTTTAATAACGTATTTTAAGACGGACAATGTCACTGAACTGTTCGCCTTCTTGAATGTGTAGGAATCGTAACGTATTCATCACCATACTAAAACAGCTTTTTAAAAATAGATTCTTGTAGTTTCAAAATTACATTCACCTTTCTTTTGCGAGTCAATTCTTGGTATATAAATGTATAAATCCATTTGTTGTAAAGCAGAACATTGATTATTTTACTTATTATTATTTTCTATAATAATTATTTTATATTATAATTCTGTTGTAGGCTTGTTTGGACTACTATGGAAATAACGTTGAGCAGGTTATCAATGCAATATTGGAAGACAACCTGCCACCGCATTTGGCTACTATGGATAGGTTGGCGGCTCGAAAAATTACAATTAATAGCAACATTGACAATGTAAATGGTATAACTGACGATATTGGGGAATTGCAAATAGGGAAAAAAGGAAGAAAGGGGGATCGGTAAGCTCTATACCTTTTACTACGTGCCTAACGTTCATAACGTTCCTAGGCCTTGTTATGTTTAACTATCTGTCTGTAATGGAAAATTGTGTGTATGACGTTCTTTTTTGTAAACTAATCACACTATTCCTTCGGTATAGGTATGAAAGCGAAAAAAACTTTATGACGTTCTTTTTTGTAAACCAATCACACTATTGTTTTAGTATACGTTTGAAATGAAAACCAAATAATTCCGCCTTATTAAATCCTGTTTGGCTCTATTGTATTTCTCCGTGAAATTTTAAGCGAGGAAAAAGAAGAGACTAAGGTCTGTTCTTTTCTCTTCAAACTGAGGTCTGGTGGGGTAAACCAAAATCTGGGTGAGGCAGTTGCCCCCCTGTCCCATAGTAAATTACGCCACTGACTAACAGATCACCGCAGCCCCAAGCTGCCTGAGGCCAACAAAGCTACAAACGCTTCTCCTCCATCCCAATCTATTCAAAGCATCCTTCTTTCCACATTCCCAGGAAGTTTCCATTTACCTTAGCTCTTTCTTTACGACATCTTGCCACCCCAACTGTGGACGACTTGCTTTCCGTTGAGGTCCAGGCGATTGGCCGAAAAGGACGATCTTTGGCAATCTGTCATCCTTCATCCGCAGAAAATGCCCTAACCATCTCAACCTTTCTCCCAATATAGCCATAGAAAGTGGGATTGAACCACACTTTCCGTACAGTCTACTGTTTGAAATACGGCCGATCGGTTGGGTACCCAAACTAACATAGGATCACGGAACTAAACAATTTATAATGCTCCACAGAATTTAGGCTGTTTGTAATTTCGTTTGAAACGCTTCTCGTTATTGAGTTTTATGAGTTTTAGGAATGCAAAGAATGAAGAAGTAAAGGAATTTATTGAAGATAAAATGAGTAAAGCATAATTCAAAGATTTATTAACGAAGCTTGCGAGTATTGACCCCCCCCCCCCTGTCATTTTTCACTGGATCGCAAGTCAGTCTAAAAAATTGCCTTATCTTACTCGGGGTCATTAGAACATAGTCATGACAGTATATTTTTTGGTATAACTACCTCCCCCCCCCAACAAAATATTTATGACAATCTTAAAGAAATCTAGTCCTTTACTCAGTAACTCAAATAAATTCCAAGACAAAATAACATTAACACAAATTACTGATCTAGGGCTGTTGCACTTTGGGGATAGGACAACGAAAGAAAATTGGGGAGGAGTCTCAATTGCTGAACATTTACATTCAATGGTTGAGAAATTTCGTAACAGAATAAGTGTAAAAATTTGTAAATATTTTTCGAAAACAAACATAGGGTGTTCAACTGAAAACGTAAATTATAACGTAAATTTAGAGATTAATTGAAAATAGGCTTTTTCACTTCTCGAATGCCCTTGAAATTTACGTCAGTCTTGAAGAAGAATTTTCACCTTTTTATTTTTCATTCACAAAGTTTTCAACTTTTATTTTTTACGCTGTGAAACCTTAATGTACCTTATCTGACTAAATTTTAATTTTTTCATTTCTGGCTCACTAAATTTTCATTCTTTTCCTTTATAAGTCTTTATTCTTTTTAGGAATGTAAAGAATGATGAAGTAAAGCAATTTATTGAAGATAAAAAGAGTAAAGCCGAATTCAAAGATTTAGTTACGAAGTTTGCAAGTATCGACACTGAAGGTTCAGTTTATGATAATATGGGACCTGAGAAATTTGATGAGGTATTTCAATTTTTTTTGGCAATCTTTAAAAGTGAAATTAATTGCCATTTTTTTGCCGAAAGTGAACTTATTCTTTTGAATTCCAGTGTAAACTCTTTGAGCAAAACTGAAAAAGAAAAACAAATTATTTTAAGAAGCTAACGATTTGTATGTAACAACATAAGAAAAAGAAAATTCTAAGATTTAGTAGCGAAGTATCAACAAAGAAGACTCTGTTTATGATATTTTGGGACCTGAAAAATTTGATGAGGTATTTCAGTAATTTTGGCAACATTTACAAGTGAAAGTGATTTGCTAATTTTTTTTTGCCGAACGTGAACTTATTCTGTTGAATTCCAGTGTAAACTCTTTTGAGTAAAACTGAAAAAGAAAACAAATTATTTTAAGAAGCTAACGATTTATATGTAATAAGATAGGAAAAATTTTAGAAAATTCAAAGATTTAGTAGCGAAGTATCGGCAAAGAAGACTCTGTTTATGATATTCTGGGATCTGAAAAATTTGATGAGGTGTATCAGTGATTTTGGCAACATTTAAAAGTGAAAGTGATTTGCCAAAAACATTTTTTTACGGAAAGTGAACTAAATATTTTGAATGCCGGTAAAGAGTAAGACTAAAAAAGAAAAATAACTAATTGTGAAAAGCTAATAATTTGGATGTAATAAGATGGGATAAATCTTAGGAAATTCAAAGATTTAGTAGCGAAGTTTGCAAGCATTGACACAAAGGACTAAAAAAAAAAAAATTGATAAGGTATTTCAGTTTTTTTGGCAGCTTTTAAAAGTGAAATTAATTTGCCAAAAATTTTTTTCCTGAAAGTGAACTAAGTTTCTTGAATACCTGTAAAGAGTAAAACTAAAAAACCCAAATTATTGAGAAAAACTAACAATTTGTATATAATAAGATAGGCTTCGACAATACAAGAGGATATTATGTGACAGCAGGGGCGACAGCTCATGAAAATGTAGAGAGGGGGCAAGGAATTTTCTTCAATTTTTAAAAATTGAAGATACAAAAATGTTATTTTCAAAATCTTGGGAAGGGGGGGGGGGCTTTTTGTCAATAAAAATAACAAAAAATAATTTTCAGGGTCTAGGGGTGGTATGAGAATTTGTTTTCTGCTCCCCGTCCCAGTTGGCACTGAAGAGCTTCACTGGCGCTGAGGGCTTTCATTGAAATTAATTTTTGGCATTTTACTGAGTTTGCACCTTCTTCTTAAAAGTTCTTTTGCTAAAAAATTGTGCCAATTCCTTGTACTTAGAGTAAAATTACCAGTAAAATTTGTGCAAGTTCCTTGTACTTCAGAGTAAAATTACCAGTAAAATTTGTGTCAGTTCCTTTTATTTCAGAGTAAAAATTACCAGCATAATTACCAGTAAAATTTGTGCCACTTCCTTGTACTTCAGAGTAAAATTACCATTAAAATTTGTGTCAGTTCCTTTTACTTCAGAGTAAAAATTACCAGTATAATTTAAATTACCAGCATAATTACCAGTAAAATTTGTGCCAGTTCCTTGTACTTCAGGGTAAAATTTGTGCCAGTTTCTTGTACTTCAAAGTAAAATTACCAGTAAAATTTGTGTCAGTTGCTTTTACTTCAGAGTAAAAATTACCAGCATAATTACCAGTAAAATTTGTGCCACTTCCTTGTACTTCAGAGTAAAATTTGTGCCAGTTTCTTGTACTTCCGAGTTAAATTACCAGTAAAATTTGTGTCAGTTCCTTTTACTTCAGAGTAAAAATTACCAGCATAATTACCAGTAAAATTTGTGCCACTTCCTTGTACTTCAGAGTAAAATTACCAGTAAAATTTGTGTCAGTTCCTTTTACTTCAGAGTAAAAATTACCAGCATAATTACCAGTAAAATTTGTGCCACTTCCTTGTACTTCAGAGTAAAATTAACAGTAAAATTTGTGTCAGTTCCTTTTACTTCAGAGTAAAAATTACCAGTATAATTTAAATTACCAGCATAATTACCAGTAAAATTTGTGCCAGTTCCTTGTACTTCAGAGTAAAATTTGTGCCAGTTTCTTGTACTTCAAAGTAAAATTACCAGTAAAATTTGTGTCAGTTGCTTTTACTTCAGAGTAAAAATTACCAGCATAATTACCAGTAAAATTTGTGCCACTTCCTTGTACTTCGGAGTAAAATTACCAGTAAAATTTGTGTCAGTTGCTTTTACTTCAGAGTAAAAATTACCAGTATAATTTAAATTACCAGCATAATTACCAGTAAAATTTGTGCCAGTTCCTTGTACTTCAGAGTAAAATTTGTGCCAGTTCCTTGTACTTCAGAGTAAAATTTGTGTCAGTTTCTTGTACTTCAGAGTAAAATTACCAGTAAAATTTGTGTCAGTTCCTTTTACTTCAGAGTAAAAATTACCAGCATAATTACCAGTAAAATTTGTGCCACTTCCTTGTACTTCAGAGTAAAATTACCAGTAAAATTTGTGTTAGTTCCTTTTACTTCAGAGTAAAAATTACCAGTATAATTTAAATTACCAGCATAATTACCATTAAAATTTGTGCGAGTTCCTTGTACTTCAGAGTAAAATTTGTGCCAGTTTCTTGTAATTCAGAGTAAAATTACCAGTAAAATTTGTGTCAGTTCCTTTTACTTCAGAGTAAAAATTACCAGCATAATTACCAGTAAAATTTGTGCCACTTCCTTGTACTTCAGAGTAAAATTACCAGTAAAATTTGTGTCAGTTCCTTTTACTTCAGAGTAAAAATTACCAGCATAATTACCAGTAAAATTTGTGCCACTTCCTTGTACTTCAGAGTAAAATTACCTGTAAATTTTGTGTCAGTTCCTTTTACTTCAGAGTAAAAATTACCAGTATAATTTAAATTACCAGCATAATTACCAGTAAAATTTGTGCCAGTTCCTTGTACATCAAAGTAAAATTACCAGTAAAATTTGTGTCAGTTGCTTTTACTTCAGAGTAAAAATTACCAGCATAATTACCAGTAAAATTTGTGCCACTTCCTTGTACTTCAGAGTAAAATTACCAGTAAAATTTGTGTCAGTTCCTTTTACTTCAAAGTAAAAATTACCAGTATAATTTAAATTACCAGCATAATTACCAGTAAAATTTGTGCCAGTTCCTTGTACTTCAGAGTAAAATTTGTGCCAGTTTCTTGTACTTCCGAGTAAAATTACCAGTAAAATTTGTGTCAGTTCCTTTTACTTCAGAGTAAAAATTACCAGCATAATTACCAGTAAAATTTGTGTCAGTTTCTTTTACTTCAGAGTAAAAATTACCAGCATAATTACAAGTAAAATTTGTGCCACTTCCTTGTACTTCAGAGTAAAATTAACAGTAAAATTTTTGTCAGTTCCTTTTACTTCAGAGTAAAAATTACCAGTATAATTTAAATTACCAGCATAATTACCAGTAAGATTTGTGCCAGTTCCTTGTACTTCAGAGTAAAATTTGTGCCAGTTTCTTGTACTTCAAAGTAAAATTACCAGTAAAATTTGTGTCAGTTGCTTTTACTTCAGAGTAAAAATGACCAGCATAATTACCAGTAAAATTTGTGCCACTTCCTTGTACTTCAAAGTAAAATTACCAGTAAAATTTGTGTCAGTTGCTTTTACTTCAGAGTAAAAATTACCAGTATAATTTAAATTACCAGCATAATTACCAGTAAAATTTGTGCCAGTTCCTTGTACTTCAGAGTAAAATTTGTGCCAGTT
Organism: Artemia sp. Qi Xiang Cuo; assembly: GCF_049724085.1. NCBI lineage: Eukaryota > Metazoa > Arthropoda > Branchiopoda > Anostraca > Artemiidae > Artemia > Artemia sp. Qi Xiang Cuo. The sequence continues at coordinate 7,203,625 of NC_142813.1, read as the reverse complement.
TCTTTTACTTCAAAGTAAAATTACCAGTAAAATTTGTGTCAGTTGCTTTTACTTCAGAGTAAAAATTACCAGCATAATTACCAGTAAAATTTGTGCCACTTCCTTGTACTTCGGAGTAAAATTACCAGTAAAATTTGTGTCAGTTCCTTTTACTTCAGAGTAAAAATTACCAGTATAATTTAAATTACCAGCATAATTACCAGTAAAATTTGTGCCAGTTCCTTGTACTTCAGAGTAAAATTTGTGCCAGTTCCTTGTACTTCAGAGTAAAATTTGTGCCAGTTTCTTGTACTTCAGAGTAAAATTACCAGTAAAATTTGTGTCAGTTCATTTTACTTCAGAGTAAAAATTACCAGCATAATTACCAGTAAAATTTGTGCCACTTCCTTGTACTTCGGAGTAAAATTAACAGTAAAATTTGTGTTAGTTCCTTTTACTTCAGAGTAAAAATTACCATAATAATTTAAATTACCAGCATAATTACCAGTAAAATTTGTGCGAGTTCCTTGTACTTCAGAGTAAAATTTGTGCCAGTTTCTTGTACTTCAGAGTAAAATTACCAGTAAAATTTGTGTCAGTTCCTTTTACTTCAGAGTAAAAATTACCAGCATAATTACCAGTAAAATTTGTGCCACTTCCTTGTACTTCAGAGTAAAATTACCAGTAAAATTTGTGTCAGTTCCTTTTACTTCAGAGTAAAAATTACCAGCATAATTACCAGTAAAATTTGTGCCACTTCCTTGTACTTCAGAGTAAAATTACCAGTAAAATTTGTGTCAGTTCCTTTTACTTCATAGTAAAAATTACCAGTATAATTTAAATTACCAGCATAATTACCAGTAAAATTTGTGCAAGTTTCTTGTACTTCAGAGTAAAATTTGTGTCAGTTGCTTTTACTTCAGAGTAAAAATTACCAGCATAATTACCAGTAAAATTTGTGCCACTTCCTTGTACTTCAGAGTAAAATTACCAGTAAAATTTGTGTCAGTTCCTTTTACTTCAGAGTAAAAATTACCAGCATAATTACCAGTAAAATTTGTGCCACTTCCTTGTACTTCAGAGTAAAATTACCAGTAAAATTTGTGTCAGTTCCTTTTACTTGAGAGTAAAAATTACCAGAATAATTTAAATTACCAGCATAATTACCAGTAAAATTTGTGCCAGTTCCTTGTACTTCAGAGTAAAATTTGTGCCAGTTTCTTGTACTTCAAAGTAAAATTACCAGTAAAATTTGTGTCAGTTGCTTTTACTTCAGAGTAAAAATTACCAGTATAATTTAAATTACCAGCATAATTACCAGTAAAATTTGTGCCAGTTCCTTGTACTTCAGAGTAAAATTTGTGCCAGTTCCTTGTACTTTAGAGTAAAATTTGTGCCAGTTCCTTGTACTTCAGAGTAAAATTACCAGTAAAATTTGTGTCAGTTCCTTTTACTTCAGAGTAAAAATTACCAGCATAATTACCAGTAAAATTTGTGCCACTTCCTTGTACTTCAGAGTAAAATTACCAGTAAAATTTGTGTCAGTTCCTTTTACTTCAGAGTAAAAACTACCAGTATAATTTAAATTACCAGCATAATTACCAGTAAAATTTGTGCGAGTTCCTTGTACTTCAGAGTAAAATTTGTGCCAGTTTCTTGTACTTCAGAGTAAAATTACCAGTAAAATTTGTGTCAGTTCCTTTTACTTCAGAGTAAAAATTACCAGCATAATTACCAGTAAAATTTGTGCCAGTTCCTTGTACTTCAGAGTAAAATTACCAGTAAAATTTGTGTCAGTTTCTTTTACTTCAGAGTAAAAATTACCAGCATAATTACCAGTAAAATTTGTGCCACTTCCTTGTACTTCAGAGTAAAATTACCAGTAAAAGTTGTGTCAGTTCCTTTTACTTCAGAGTAAAAATTACCAGTATAATTTAAATTACCAGCATAATTACCAGTAAAATTTGTGCCAGTTCCTTGTACTTCAGAGTAAAATTTGTGTCAGTTGCTTTTACTTCAGAGTAAAAATTACCAGCATAATTACCAGTAAAATTTGTGCCACTTCCTTGTACTTCAGAGTAAAATTACCAGTAAAATTTGTGTCAGTTCCTTTTACTCCAGAGTAAAAATTACCAGCATAATTACCAGTAAAATTTGTGCCACTTCCTTGTACTTCAGAGTAAAATTACCAGTAAAATTTGTGTCAGTTCCTTTTACTTGAGAGTAAAAATTACCAGTATAATTTAAATTACCAGCATAATTACCAGTAAAATTTGTGCCAGTTCCTTGTACTTCAGAGTAAAATTTGTGCCAGTTTCTTTTACTTCAGAGTAAAATTACCAGTAAAATTTGTGTCAGTTGCTTTAATTTCAGACTAAAAATTACCAGCATATTTAACAGTAAAATTTGTGCCACTTCCTTGTACTTCGGAGTAAAATTACCAGTAAAATTTGTGTCAGTTGCTTTTACTCCAGAGTAAAAATTACCAGTATAATTTAAATTACCAGCATACTTACCAGTAAAATTTGTGCCAGTTCCTTGTACTTCAGAGTAAAATTTGTGCCAGTTTCTTTTACTTCAAAGTAAAATTACCAGTAAAATTTGTGTCAGTTCCTTTAACTTCAGAGTAAAAATTACCAGCATAATTACCAGTAAAATTTGTGCCACTTCCTTGTACTTCGGAGTAAAATTACCAGTAAAATTTGTGTCAGTTGCTTTTACTTCAGAGTAAAAATTACCAGTATAATTTAAATTACCAGCATAATTACCAGTAAAATTTGTGCCAGTTCCTTGTACTTCAGAGTAAAATTTGTGCCAGTTCCTTGTACTTCAGAGTAAAATTTGTGCCAGTTTCTTGTACTTCAGAGTAAAATTACCAGTAAAATTTGTGTCAGTTCCTTTTACTCCAGAGTAAAAATCACCAGCATAATTACCAGTAAAATTTGTGCAACTTCCTTGTACTTCAGAGTAAAATTAACAGTAAAATTTGTGTCAGTTCCTTTTACTTCAGAGTAAAAATTACCAGCATAATTTAAATTACCAGCATAATTACCAGTAAAATTTGTGCGAGTTCCTTGTACTTCAGAGTAAAATTTGTGCCAGTTTCTTGTACTTCAGAGTAAAATTACCAGTAAAATTTGTGTCAGTTCCTTTTACTTCAGAGTAAAAATTACCAGCATAATTACCAGTAAAATTTTTGCCACTTCCTTGTACTTCAGAGTAAAATTACCAGTAAAATTTGTGTCAGTTCCTTTTACTTCAGAGTAAAAATTACCAGCATAATTACCAGTAAAATTTGTGCCACTTCCTTGTACTTCAGAGTAAAATTACCAGTAAAATTTGTGTCAGTTCCTTTTACTTCAGAGTAAAAATTACCAGTATAATTTAAATTACCAGCATAATTACCAGTAAGATTTGTGCCAGTTCCTTGTACTTCAGAGTAAAATTTGTGCCAGTTTCTTGTACTTCAAAGTAAAATTACCAGTAAAATTTGTGTCAGTTGCTTTTACTTTAGAGTAAAAATTACCAGCATAATTACCAGTAAAATTTGTGCCACTTCCTTGTACTTCAGAGTAAAATTACCAGTAAAATTTGTGTCAGTTCCTTTTACTTCAGAGTAAAAATTACCAGAATAATTTAAATTACCAGCATAATTACCAGTAAGATTTGTGCCAGTTCCTTGTACTTCAGAGTAAAATTTGTGCCAGTTTCTTGTACTTCAGAGTAAAATTACCAGTAAAATTTGTGTCAGTTCCTTTTACTTCAGAGTAAAAATCACCAGCATAATTACCAGTAAAATTTTTGCCACTTCCTTGTACTTCAGAGTAAAATTACCAGTAAAATTTGTGTCAGTTCCTTTTACTTCAGAGTAAAAATTACCAGCATAATTACCAGTAAAATTTGTGCCACTTCCTTGTACTTCAGAGTAAAATTACCAGTAAAATTTGTGTCAGTTCCTTTTACTTCAGAGTAAAAATTACCAGCATAATTTAAATTACCGGCATAATTACCAGTAAAATTTGTGCCAGTTCCTTGTAATTCAGAGTAAAATTTGTGCCAGTTTTTTGTACTTCAAAGTAAAATTACCAGTAAAATTTGTGTCAGTTGCTTTTATTTCAGAGTAAAAATTACCAGCATAATTACCAGTAAAATTTGTGCCACTTCCTTGTACTTCAGAGTAAAATTACCAGTAAAATTTGTGTCAGTTCCTTTTACTTCAGAGTAAAAATTACCAGTATAATTTAAATTACCAGCATAATTACCAGTAAAATTTGTGCCAGTTCCTTGTACTTCAGAGTAAAATTTGTGCCAGTTACTTGTACTTCAGAGTAAAATTACCAGTAAAATTTGTGTCAGTTCCTTTTACTTCAGAGTAAAAATTACCAGAATAATTACCAGTAAAATTTGTGCCACTTCCTTGTACTTCAGAGTAAAATTACCAGTAAAATTTGTGTCAATTCCTTTTACTTCAGAGTAAAAATTACCAGCATAATTACCAGTAAAATTTGTGCCACTTCCTTGTACTTCAGAGTAAAATTACCAGTAAAATTTGTGTCAGTTCCTTTTACTTCAGAGTAAAAATTACCAGTATAATTTAAATTACCAGCATAATTACCAGTAAAATTTGTGTCAGTTCCTTGTACTTCACAGTAAAATTACCAGTAAAATTTGTGTCAGTTCCTTTTACTTCAGAGTAAAATTACCAGTAAAATTTGTGTCAGTTCCTTTTACTTCAGAGTAAAAATTACCAGTATAATTTAAATTACCAGCATAATTACCAGTAAAATTTGTGCCAGTTCCTTGTAATTCAGAGTAAAATTACCAGTAAAATTTGTGTCAGTTTCTTTTACTTCAGAATAAAAATTACCAGCATATTTACCAGTAAAATTTGTGCCACTTCCTTGTACTTCAGAATAAAATTACCAGTAAAATTTGTGCCAGTTCCTTGTACTTCAGAGTAAAATTACCAGTAAAATTTGTGCCAGTTCCTTGTACTTCAGAGTAAAATTACCAGTAAAATTTTTGTCAGTTCCTTTTACTTCAGAGTAAAAATTACCAGTATAATTTAAATTACCAGCATAATTACCAGTAAAATTTGTGCCAGTTCTTTGTACTTCAGAGTAAAATTACCGGTAAAATTTGTGCCAGTTCCTTGTACTTCAGAGTAAAATTGCCAGTACTTATTTGAAAATACACATCTGGTATAGTTTTTGTTTTCATACAGTTTTTAGCTCACTTAATAGTTGAAAATTCGTACTTAATTGGCAGTCTGTTTTAAAAGCATTAGTTTTTTTTTTGCTTTGATACAGGACCTTCTATACAAGACTACAATTATCAGCACTTGAAATTGTGACCTGAAAATCCATTTTCGGCCTTTATACTATTTAATTGGCAATTTCTCCTTAAAAGTAAAAGCATTTTGCACTTTACTTGATCCGAAAACATGACCTGGAAACTCATTTTTGGCATTTGTGCATAATTGACAAATAAATTTTTGGCATTTTTACTTAATTAGAATTTGGAAACTTGTCCCTAAAAGTATTTTAATTGAAGTATTTTGTTCAGTAGTGCCAGTTGCTTATACTTCTAAGAACAATTACCAGCACTTAAAATTATGATATGAAAATTGAAATGATAGCATTACTACTTGTCATTTGGCAACTTTTTCTTAAAAGTGCAAACATTTTGTATTCTAGTGCATTTTCACTTAATTAGTATTTGGAAACTGGTTCTTAAAAGTACAAATACTTTGTAGTTTAGCAATAGTCCCTTACGCCTCAAGAGTACAGTTAACAGTATCTGCAACTATAGCTCGAAAATTTATTTTGGCTTTTTTACTTAATTAATTAAAAAACTTTCCTAAAAATAAGCTTTTCAAAGAAAAGTAAAGGCCATTTTAAACTTAAGCTCAGGAGATACAAATACCTGTTACAATTCAAACTCAAAATGACCAGAAATTACTATTAAAGAATAAATGAAACTCAAAGCGAACAGAAATTAAATAAACAATCATAGAAAAAAACATATAACAAGTAATAACATAAATGAATAAATGGATCTTAAAGCGAGTAATTCTTAGATTGAATATGAAAATCAAGTTTAAACTGAAAACAAATATTTTGCTATTAAAGTATATATGAAACTTAAAACCAACAGAAATTAAATAACAATCAATGCAAACAAACATACAATATATATTAATGTAAATGAATAAATAAATCTTAAAACGACTTAAACTTAAATTGAATATGCAAATCAAGTTTGAATCAAATAAAAATAACTATAAACAAGAGTTTGGGTATTGCCTCACTGTAGAAGCCTAAAACCTACTGCGTCATTGGCGCTTTACTGAAAACAATTCTTTCATTAATTAATATTTTAGGGAATAAACATCAGCATATGTATATTAAATTGACAATGCACATTTTTTTTTTCAGTAAACTCATTTGAATTTTTTTTCAGTAATGTAAAAATTATATTCTGGCTTTTAGAAAGCATAGGGATTTTGAACCCTACTCATATTAATTTATGCTTGTTTTGAGTTTGACTCTAATATTTATTATAATATTTGTTCGTTTTGGGTTTCATTTATTTATTGATACTGATTTGGGGTAGTTGTATGCTTGGTAGATTATATGATAGTCCGGACGCCAGGTGTTGAAAGTGTGAATCATACCATGACGGAATGGGGCTGCTACGAGAATTAGCCTAACCTTCACCCCCTAAATTGACCATTTGGATTCAAAAATACCAATGGTACTTGCTTGCGAGTGGTGGAACACTCCAAAACTTCACATTTTATTATATTTTGGTGTTTCATGCAAGAAAATGCATGTTCCACAAAGTTTGAGGTGCAGTTTTCCGCTCAAATAGAAATGCCTAGTAGCTATAGAATGTTTTCATAACAAACAAACACGATTAGTTAGAAAAAATGGCAGAATTAAAAAAAATGGCAAAACTATATGAGTCTTGCACAGTCTTAGAAAGTATAAACAAAATCAAACTAAATATTAGATATATAATGATATTAATTGTTGAAAGATCCATCAGTTCAAGATTTTTTTTTACTGTAATTTTATTTTCCTTTTCAATGCTGTAATAACTGGAAAATAATAAATTTGTAATATACGAGTAATTCGTTTTCAGTGAAGCGCCAATGACGCAGAAGGCTTTAGGTTTTTACAGTTAAAGAAGGGGGCATTATCCAAATTTTGCTTGTCCCCTTCTTTAACTGCCTTGTCTTGTCTTGACCTTTATTTGTCTTGACCAATCTTGAAAAGAACTAACAAATTAAACTGAATATTTGATGCATAATGATATTAATTGCTAAAAGCTCATCATATCAAAATTTTACTGTAATTTAAACATTTGTTTTAAATATTAAGTACAAAAGAAAACATTTGTAATATAATTCTTTTTTTGTAAAGCGCCAATGACGCAGTAGATTTTAGGCTTCTACAGTGTGGCCATATACAAACTCTTGTTTGTAGCTATTTTTATTCGATTCAAACTTGATTTGTATATTCAATTTAAGTTTCACTCATTTTAAGATTTATTTATTCATTTACATTAATATATGTTGTATGTTTGTTTGCATTGATTGTTATTTAATTTCTGTTGGTTTTTAAGTTTCATATATACTTTAATAGCAAAATATTTGTTTTCATTTTAAACTTGATTGTCATATTCAATTCAAGAATTACTCGCTTTAAGATGTATTTATTCATTTATGTTATTACTTGTTGGATGTTATTTGCTATCATTGTTTATTTAATGTCTTATTACTTTGGGCTTAATTTAATCCTTATAAGTAATTTCTGGTCGTTATGAGTTTGAATTTTAACAGGTATTTGTATTTCCTGATCTCAAGTTTAAAATGGCCTTTACTTTTCTTTGAAAAACCTATTTTTTGGAAAGTGTTTTTTAATTAATTTTTGTTCGTTTTTGATTGCAACAAGTTTCAAGTTCTTATGGCATGGGGGGGGGGGTGCTTACTGTCCGATTATTCTTTACTTTAAAAAACGGATCTAGAACTTTCAATTTAAATCAAATGAGGCTTTTTTCAAAGTCTATACAATTACCTCTTTGATAAGAACCTTATATATGAACAATAGACAGCTTGCATAACTTCTGGACAGCGATTGACAACAATGAATGGATTAAAAAAATAGCTCCAATAAGGGGGTTTAGACCATTACACTTTTCTTTGAAAAACTTATTTTTTGGAAAGTGTTTTTTAATTAATTTTTGTTCGTTTTTGATTGCAACAAGTTACAAGTTTTTATGGCATGGGGGGGGGGTGCTTACTGTCCGATTATTCTTTACTTTAAAAAACGTATCTAGAACTTTCAGTTTAAATCAAATGAGGCTTTTTTCAAAGTCTATACAATTACCTCTTTGATAAAAACCTTATATATGAACAATAGACAGCTTGCATAACTTCTGGACAGCGATTGACAACAATGAATGGATTAAAAAAATAGCTCCAATAAGGGGGTTTAGACCATTACACTTGCTGACACAAAGAGATCACGACTGTTTAGAATTGACCTCATTAGGATTTTGTGTGCCAAAGCAATTTTACATCTATCTCAGAGTATGTATTTTAACCTTATAATTGGGTAATTATAATAGATTTCCTATGTGTTCTTCCCATACAAAACCCCTTCCTATAAGTTATAAAGCCCCTTTAATAAGTTATGCCCCAGGGCATAACTTACAATTCCTACCCCTGGGCCCTGGTGGGCTGTGTCGACACCGGAGTTTTTTGTTATCAGAACGTTGAACTATTTTACCAAAATTTCTATCCCAAAATTTTTATCTGATGCATTTAGGGCGTGGAGGGGGGGGGGCTAGTCACCCTCCAATCTCTTTTGACTCTTAAAAAGTGAACAATAACTTTCAATTTTCAGTCAAATGAGACCTCTCCAAAGTTTATACAAGCATCCCTTCCATAAGAAATAATGGAAGGATTTGGAGAATCCTTAAATTACAACTCTTGCCCTGAGGGCTGTGGGAGATTTGTCATCACCAAAGAATGGATTTCCAGGAATTAAAACTACGCTTAATAATATAGATATCACAAAACTATCATTTGAAGTGTGTTGGAGAAAATTCGGGCGTGAGACGGGGTTAGTTACCCTCAAATCATTCTCGGATATTAAAATGAGCACAACCCTTTGAAGTTCAAATCGAATGAGCCTATTTTGGAGTTTCTACGACACTGCCTTCTATAAAAACTTATATGCCCCCAGGGCATAACTTAAAACCCTTGCCCGGAGGGTTGTGGAGGATTGTCCTCCTCAAAAATATATTTTCTATCTGAAAATCAACTATGCTGAACGAAATGGCTATCTCAAAATTTTGATTGGATGTGTTTGGGGAATAATGGGCGTGGGGGGGGGGGCTAGTTGCCCTCCAATCACTTTCGACTATTAAAAGGGGCATTATCACTTTGAATTTGCAATTGAATGAGCCTTTTTTGAAGTTTCTACGACAATGCTTTCTATAAAAACCTTATATGCCCCCACGTCATATCTTAAAACCCTTGCCCTGAAGGTTGTGGGGGAGTGTCCTCCTCAAAAACATATTTTCTACCTTGAAATCAACTATGCTGAACAAAATAGCTATCTCATAATTTTGATGGGATGTGTTTGGGGAAATGATGGGCGTCAGGAGGGGGGGGGGCGAGTTGCACTCCAATCACTTTCGACTATTAAAAAAGGAACTAGCCCTTTAATTTCCAATCGAATGAGCCTATTTTTAAGTTTCTACGACAACGCCTTCTATAAAAACCTTATATGCCCCCAGGGCATAAGTTAAAACCTTTGCCCTGAGGGCTGTGGGGGAGTATCCTCCTCAAAAACATATATTCCATCTAGAAATCAACTATGCTGAACAAAATGGCTGTCTCAAAATTTTGATTGAATGTGTGTGGGGGAATGATCGGCGTGGGGGGGGGGGCTAGTTACACTCCAATCCTTTTCGACTATTAAAAAGGGCACTAGACCTTTAATTTCCAATCGAATGAGCATGTTTTGAAGTTTCTACGACAACGCTTTCTATAAAAACCTTATATGCCCCCAGGGCATAACTTAAAACTCTTGCCCTGAGGGTTGTGGGGGAGTATCCTCCTCAAAAATATATATTCTATCTGGAAATCAACTACGTTGAACAAAATGGCTATCTCAAAATTTTGATTGGATTTGTTTGGGGAATGATGGGCGTGGGGGGGGGGGGGGCTATTTGCCCTCCAATCATTTTCGACTATTAAAAGGGCACTAGCCCTTTAATTTCCAAACGAATGAGCCTGTTTTGAAGTTTCTACGACAACGCCTTCTATAAAAACCTTATATGCCCCCAGGGCATAACTTAAAACCCTTGCCCTGAGGTTTGTGGGAGAGTGTCCTCCTAAAAAATATATTTACGATCTGGAAATCAACTACGCTGAACAAAATGGCTATCTGAAAATTTTGATTGGATGTGTTTGGGGAAATGATGGGCGTGGGGAGGGGGGAGAGGGGCTAGTTACACTCCAATTACTTTCGACTATTAAAAAGGGCACTAGCTCTTTAATTTCCAATCGAATGAGCCTGTTTTGAAGTTTCTACGGCAACTCCTTCTATAAAACCTTATATGCCCCCAGGGCATAGCTTAAAACCCTTGCCCTGAAGGTTGTGGGGGAGTATCCTCCTCAAAAGTATATTTTCTATCTGGAAATCAACTACCCTGAACAAAATGGTTATCTCAAAATTTTGATTGGATGCATTTGGGGGAATAATGGGCGTGGGGGGGGGGGCTTAGTTGCCCTCCAATTTCTTTTGACTATTAAAAGGGCACTATCCCTTTGAATTTCCAATCGTAATGAGCCTTTTTTGAAGTTTCTACGAAAACGCCTTCTATAAAAACCTTATATGCCCCCAGGTCATATCTTAAAACCCTTGCCCTTAAGGTTGTGGGGGAGTGTCGTCCTCAAAAACATATTTTCTATCTGGAAATTTACTATGCTGAACAAAATAGCTATCTCCAAAATTTTGATTGGATGTGTTTGGGGAAATGATGGGCGTGGGGGGGGGAGGTGGCTAGGTGCCCTCCAGTCCCTTTCGAATATTAAAAAGGGCACTTGCCCTTTGAATTTCCAATCGAATGAGCCTTTTTTGAAGTTTCTACGACAACGCCTTCTATAAAAACCTTATATGCCCCCAGGTCATATCTTAAAACCCTTGCCCTGAAGGTTGTGGGGGAGTGTCGTCCTCATAAGCATATTTTCTATCTGGAAATCAACTATGCTGAACAAAATAGCTATTTCAAAATTTTGATTGGATGTGTTTGGGGAAATGATGGGCGTCAGGAGGGGGGGGGGGTGCTAGTTGCACTCCAATCACTTTCGACTATTAAAAAGGGCACTATCCCTTTAATTTCCAATCGCATGAGCCTGTTTTGAAGTTTCTACGACAACGCCTTCTATAAAAACCTTATATGCCCCCAGGGCATATTTTAAAACCCTTGCCCTGAGGGTTTTGGGGGAGTGTCCTCCTCAAAAAAATATTTTCTATCTGGAAATCAACTACGCTGAACAAAATGGTTATCTCAAAATTTTGATTGGATGTGTTTGGGGGAATGATGGGCGTGGGGGGGGGGCTAGTTGCCCTCCAATCATTTTCGACTATTAAAAACGGAGCTAGCCCTTTAATTTCCAATCGAATGAGCCTGTTTTGAAGCTTTTATTACAACGCCTTCTATAAAAACCTTATATGCCCCCAGGGCATAACTTAAAACCCTTACCCTGAGGGTTGTGGGGGAGTGTCCTCCTCAAAAATATATTTTCTGTCTGGATATCATCTACGCTGAACAAAATGGCTATCTCAAAATTTTGATTGGATGTGTTTTGGGAAATGATGGGCTTGGGGGGGGGGGGGGCTATTTGCCATCCAATCACTTTTGACTATGAAACAGGGAACCAGCCCTTTCATTTCCGATTGATTGAGTCTGTTCTGTTATTTTTATGACAACATCTTCTATAAGAACATTATCTGCCCCCCAGGGCATAACATAAACCCCTCTTCCTGTGGGGTTTGGGGGAGTGTCCTCCCCAAAAATACAGTTTCTATATGGAAATCAACTATGCTGAACAAAATGGCTATCTGAAAATTTTGATTGGATGTGTTTGGGGAAATGATGGGCGTGGGGGGGGGGGCGGGGGGCTACTTACACTCCAATCACTTTCAACTATTAAAAAGGGCACTAGCCCTTTAATTTCCAATGGAATGAGCCTTTTTTTAAGTTTATACGACAACACTTTCTATAAAAACCTTATATGCCCCCAGGGTATAACTTAAAACCCTTGCCCTGAGGGTTTTGGGGGAGTATCCTCCTCAAAAATATATTTTCTATCTGGAAATCAACTACGCTGAACAAAATGGCCATCTCAAAATTTTGATTGGATGTGTTTGGGGGAATGATTGGCGTTGGGGGGGGGGGGCTAGTTGCCCCCCAATCATTTTCGACTATTAAAAAGAGCACTAGAACTCTCGATTTCCAATCGAATGAGCCCCCTTTGAAGCTTCTACGACGACCTCTTCCATTTGAAGTGCCTCTGGAAAAAAAAAATAATAATAAAACATTGGAGCCGTATGGCCTTTACTATAGGCAACCCTATAGCGTTGCCTCTGATTGGCATCTTGTTCTTAAAAGTACACTATTGCCAGTTCCTTGTATTTGAAAATATAGCTGCCAGTACATAAATAATGGCTTGATTTTTTTTTTGCGTGACAATGCTGTGATTTCTTTCTATAGCATTGAAGATGGCAGTGTTTTCCAAAACAAAGCATGTTCTTAGAATGCTAACTTAAGCTAACTGGACTCAAAACAACTGAGAATTAAAACAACCTAACTGAGTTCAAGTCAGTTCAATACGGTTCGGGCTTGATCCTTGTCTGAATACTAGCTAAGCCTTTATTGTGAACGGATTTGGATCAACTGATTCAGTATATGCACTAGATGGTACTATTAAAGATGGTACTTTCATCTGGAGTGGGCATCAATATGCAGTAAGGTTCTGTATTTTGTAATTTGTTTTATTATGATGATGAATGTGATGGTACTTTTAATTCCTATATGTATTTGTTCATTTTAAATTTCTATAGCTCATGCCTATATCTCTTGTATGATTCGTGTATCTTATTTTGAACAGGTTTTTAACTAAAAATAAGGTTCTATGATTTTTTTCATGTAATTTAATGTGATGAATATGATAGTACTTATGATTTATTAGTCTCATTTTGTATATATCCTCATTGAGAATTCTTATATTTCATATACAGTTTACATGCGGCGAGATTCTAACAGCTTCAAATCTATTTTAGTATGATGATGAATACGATGATACTTATGATTCCTACACAATTGGAAAATTGGAACCTAATGCTCCTGATCCTGAGATTCAAGGAAGCGCTTATAACAGGTAAACTTTCCCTTGGGACCGTAAATAACGACGAAGGCCACACTGGCCTTTCCAATAAATACGTGACTATTAAAACTATTTAAAAAAAAATAAATATTCCTAGAATCATCACTTTAAGGAAGTGAACTTGGTTTAACTATACCTCTTTTAACTATAAAAATTCTTCACTGTCTTAGAATAATTCCTATCTGTATATAGAATAATATAATAATATTGTTTATTAATTTATCATATATTTCAATCTCTTACTTCACTCTTTTATTCTTTACTTTACTTTCCTTTAGTTTACCTCTTGCTTCCTCTTTCTTTCCTGCTTCCTCTTACTTAATGTCCCAAGGGCATTAAAATAAAAACATTTCGCTCCTTGTAGTCCTACATATATTCATATCTGATAACCGATTTTTTTTTGGTTATTTAAAAATTATGAAGAATTTAAGGCAGTATCATATTTTCGTTAGTGCTGCCACGTTGATACGTGAAAATAAATAAGCAAAACTTAGTGAAATTTGACAACGCTTTTCGCCCGTAAAATTTCAAAAATCAACAATCAGTTAATATGCCGATAAGGCCGTTCTTTTGCTCTAAGATGTTACATCTAAGACCTCATATCTTTTTGCAAGGATTTCCGTTCTTTTGTTCATCTTTGTTCTAAGATCTTACGGCTCAATGTTGTGACCGAAAAGTGTGAAGAACACCATCTTTCTGCCACACAGAACGATGATGAGAGAACTTTGATGATATGCTCATCATTGTTCTTAGATCACTGACCAAAGCAGAATGATGAAAGACGTTTGCAAAAGAACGCCATAAGCTGTAAGATCTTCGTGCTAAGATTTCACTTTTAAGCGTTCTTCGTCAAAAGATGTAAGATCTTAGCACAAAGGTGAGTAAAAGAATAGGCCTAATGGAAATTACGCTTTCAAATGAAAGCTATTTTCAAACTTAAGCTGTTTGTTGCCATTTTTCGCTGAATTTTTGCTTATTTTACATGTTTTTGTTTATTTCCCCTGACTTTTCACCTTGTTTCTTTCCTGTAAATTTGGTGCACGCCACTACCAAAAATTGCGTAATTGCATATGGAGTTTTTTTTCCTTTAAAAATCAAATTCCCGGCTTTTCCTAATTTTTTAAGATGTTTATCGCTGATCAAGTTTCCACTTAACCAATTTACACAATCAAGGTTTCGAAGTTCACTGTCCTTGGTACAAAGAGTTTGAAGTATGGCAGTGGCTGATCGGCAAGGTACCCTAACTTATGAGTTGTATCTAAGGCCCACATCAGAACAAAATGTCATACATTTTTAGATCTTTTGTCACTCCTCGAGTACTGCAACCAAGACGGCAAATAGGCGCAGAAGACGATATTGATGAAAATGAGGAAGAGCAGGCAGCTGGTCCTAGTTTCCGAACTGAGGCCTTTGTAGAGAACCCTGAAGTGGTTCGCCAAAGAATGGAAGAGAGGCGACAGAGTCAAATGAGAGGAAGAGGAAGGGGCCGAGGAGCAGGAGGCGGAGCTGGACCTCCTCGAGAACGGGATGTAGTTGGTGAGTTCAATCTTTTTTCATTTCATTTATAAATAACAGTTAAATTTTGGTAGATATCTCAACATATATAGAGTATAGAAAGCTTATTAGCCCTCTGAGATATAGGGCATATTCGCCTGCTGACTGGGAAAAATATGTCCACCATTCTGTTATTCATAATAAAAACTTAAACTGAAAATAAATAAGAAATCTACTCTCCGTACATTCATACGAATACAACCAATCTGCTCGTTACTGTTCAGTAATCATAATAATAATAAAAAAAACATCATGGATAAAAAATTATCCGTCACGACCAATAACTGGTGTCAAAGAAAAAAAAAACAAAAAAACACCAATCCGTCAACAGAAAAAACTGGTAGCAAAGTAAAAAAACCCAATCCGTTAACACTAATAACTGGTGTCAAAGTAAAAAAAAAAAGACCGTCAACACCAATAACTGGTGTCAAAGTAAAAAAAAAAAACCAAACCGTCAACACCAATAACTGGTGTCAAAGTAAAAAAAACACCAGTCCTTCAAAACCAATAACTGATGTCAAAGTAAAAAGAAACACCAATCCGTCAACACCAATAACTGGTGTCTAAGTAAAGAAACACCAATCCGTCAACACCAATAACTGGTATCAAAGTAAAAAAACACCAATCCGTCAAAACCAATAACTGATGTAAAATTGAAAAAAAAAACAAAAAAAAACAATCCGTCAAGACCAATAACTGGTGTCAAAGTAAAAACACATCAATCCGTCAACACCAATAACTGGTGTCTAAGTAGAAAAACACCAATCCGTCAACACCAATAACTGGTGTCAAAGTAAAAAAAAACACAAATCTGTCAAGACCAATAACTGATTTCAAAGTAAAAAAACAGAAAACAATCCGTCAACACCAATAACTACTTACTTACTTAAGACTCCTGCCGGGGGTTCGGCGTAGAGAACGATGAGACCAGGCGCCTCCAGGTTGACCTATCGCTTGCCGGGCTCGTAGCTTGTTCCACTGGGATGTGGGCTTGGGTGAAGAATTCATCGGCTTTGTCTTTCCATCTAGTGGGGGGGGGGGCGTCCTCTGGGTCGCTTCCATCCGTGTATGGTGGGGTCGAAGTCAAATGCAATCCGTGCTTGGGCGTCGCATGACATACGAAGGAAGTGGTCGTACCACCGAACAGTACGCGGGGCGAGCTGCGTCGAGAAAGGGGTTTGAGCGGTACGTAACAGGAGGGTCTGGTTGCTAACGAAGTCAGTCCAGTAAAGTCCCTCGATTCTTCGGAGATGTTTTGTCTGTGCGGCATTGACGGCGCTGAGGATAGATTTTGCAGCTGGCCAAGTCTCCGCTCCATACAGGTGCACGGTGCTGACTGACGCATTGTAAATGCACATTTTGGTAAAGCGGCTTATGTTTGGCTTTCGCCAAGTGCTGCTAAGCCTCCCAACAAGTGCTGACGCTTTGGCTATTCGAGATGTAAGCTCTTTTGTGATCAGTGATCAAGCCATCCTTCGACAGAATAGATCCCGGGTGCGTGAAGTCTTCAACCACATCTACTCGGTTGCTTCCTATGTTGACTTCCTTTACAGTAGAACGGGACGTGGGGGGGGGGCTCAAGGAGCATAACTTTGGTTTTATTCCAGTTGATCTTCAGTCCAACTTTCGAGGCTTCTTTTGAGAGCACCTGGAGAGCTTTGGTGACCTTTTGAAGGTGCTCGCAACTAGCGCTGTCGTCGGTGAAGTCAGCATCAGAGAGTAGCCGGTCTTCGAACTGAAGGCGATTTGTCGTGCTGGTCATAATATGGTCTATGACGCAGTTGAAACGCTTCGGAGCGGCGGCGCAACCTTGCCGGACGCAAGTCTTCGCCGAGAATATGGGACTGTGTCTTCCATTGACTTGCACGCAGCTTTCCGTATCCTCATACAGCTTTTCAAAAAGTGAGCAATATTTTTTGGGTAGACCCGTAGTTCCTAGTATCAGCCAAAGTGAATGGCGATCAACAGAATCGAAGGCAGCCTTAAAGTCCAAGAATGCGATGTACGCTTTTCGGTGGAACTCTCGCGTCTTTTCGATCAACTGGCGCATAGTGAAAATATGCTCTGTCATCGACCTGCCGGGCATGAATCCGGCTTGCTGGACTCTTATCTTTCTACGCAAAAAAATGGAACACCTTTCCAGGAGTGACATGGCGAAGAGTTTACCAGGAACGGAGAAAAGCGTGATCCCACGACAGTTGGAGCAGATTTGACGGCTGCCCTTACGTTTCCAGAGCGGCAATATGATGCCAGCACGCCAGTCATTCGGTATGCATTCTGTCGTCCATACAGCTGAGAAGATTAGCTGGAGCCACAGAATCATCGCCGCACCCCGTACTTGAGGAATTCTGAAGAAATACCACAGACCCCGGGGGCTCGATTATTATTTAACCGTTTTACAGCATTTTAGATCTCAGAGGTTGTAAACGGTTGCGATACAAGGTCGGAAGTAGCCTCGGGTGTGGCCATGGCTGCTTGAATCAGATCTGGGTCGGGATGAGCAACTGCCTCGGCGTTCAAAAGCGATGAGAAGTGACTGCTCCAGGCGGAGAGTTGGCCTGCGTCGTTATCCAGCATGCTAACGTCAGCAGACGAAACACGGCTCACGGTGGAAATCTTCCCTTCCGTCAGCTTGCGGAGGTGTTTGTACAGGGAGCAGGTGTCTCCTTTCCTTGAAGCATCTTCAAGATCGCTGGCTTTATTGTCACCAAAGGTCTTCCTATCACTGTGCTGTAGGCTATTGCGCAGGCAATTGAGTCGTCTGTACTATGGTATATTCTTTGCTAAGCTGGCCTTCCGGCACAGCTCGATCACAGACAGAGTCTCCTGGGATATCCAGGGTTTATTCTTGTGTCTGCTGCAGCCAATGGTACTGCCAGCAGAATCGAGTATATTATCTTTGAAAGACTTCCATGCTACTTCAGGGTCGTCCAGAACTTGGAGGCAGCTAAACCGGTTAGAGATATCGAGAGCATACTTCTGTTGCTTCTCGGATGCAGCCAGACTACTCAGATCGAGCATGGGAGGCCGTCTTTCTTATCGTTGTGCTCTCAGGCGTAGCCTCAGTGTGGCGACTACCATCCTATGGTCTGTGTTTCCAAGCTCGGCCGACCTATAAGTCCGTCAATTTGTTATTGACGAGCGCCAGCGACCCAAGATCATAACATAATCGAGCATCTTCTTTGTCTCGCCGTCGTTACTATACCAACTGTATTTTTGTATATCTCGTCTCTCAAAGAGCGTGTTTGATATGACCAGATTATGCATATTGCAGAGCTGGAGGAATCTTTGTCCGTTGTCATTCGGTGGATCCGGAGTCACAGGGCCAAGAACACTTCTCCACACGCCCTCCCTGTCATTTACCGTCGCATTAAGGTCTCCCAGTAGAGTGATGATGCCGTGGGGTGGAATTCTGGACAGGGTCTCTGACAACTCTATGTATAACTGACTATTTAATTCCGCAGGACTCAGATTCGTGGGAGCATAGCATACAATAATTGTGCACTATCCATTTTTAAACTGAGGCTGGGCCATCAGTATTAAACCTGTAATTTATTTAGAAGAGAAACCGCATCTCTTAGCTCTGGCGTTCAGCGCCAGGCCTACACAATTTTTCTTGCTGTTTGGGTCACCAGACCAGATCAGGTGATATCCTTCACCAATATCCTCGGACTCTCTTCCGACAAGGCGGACCAACCACAGCTACATTGAAGCGTTTTTGCTCATAGGCAAGCATTGATTTAGCTCCAGGAAAGTTGAGTATGAGTGCTTTCCCGGTGATGAGTCGTCTTTCATCTCAGTCAATAAGATTCATTCGATGGTCTGAAATTGGTCCAGGGACATGCTGGGGTCGTGAAAGGTAAAAGGGGGTAGGTCATCCGAGGCAGTATCATCGTTTTTCGTTGCGGTAAAATTTTCGAGTGAAGAGTTGCAGGACCAACCGACCCTAGGTCTGGGATCTAATTAGAGCTAGGACTTGCCTACATACTGAGATTCCCTGGGGTGGGCTCCACCCACCTCATCAGGTTGAGGCTGCCCATTAACATGGAGTGTTTAGTTAGGGGAAACCCCATATCCAGAGGCATGTGGTCAGCAGAGATAGTCTGCCTCATTCCGGACGATCTCCATCCGCCTCCAACCAATTTTTACTTTGACACCAATAACTGCTGTCAAAGTAAAAAAAAACACGAATCCTTCAACACCAATAACTGGTGTCAAAGTAAAAAATACCAATCGTCAAAACTAATAACTGATGTCAAAGTAAAAAAATACCAATCCGTCAACACCAATAACTGGTGTTTAAGTAAAGAAACACCAATCCGTCAACACCAATAACTGGTGTCAAAGTGAAAAAACACTAATCCTTCAAAACAAATAACTAATGTCAAAGTAAAAAAAAAAAAATCCGTCAACAACAATAACTGGTGTCAAAATAAAAAAAAACACCATTCCATCAACACCAATAACTGGTGACAAAGTAAATAAACACCAATCCGTCAAAACCAAAAACTGATGCCAAAGTAAATAAAAACAATCCGTCAGCAATAATAACTGGTGTCAAAGTAAAAACACACCATTCCTTCAGCACCAATAACTGGTGTCAAAGTGAAAAAACACTAATCCTTCAAAACCAATAACTGATGCCAAAGTAAAAAAATACCAATCCGTCAACACCAATAACTGATGTCAAAGTAAAAAAATACCAATCCGTCAACACCAATAACTGGTGTCTAAGTAAAGAAACACCAATCCGTCAACACCAATAACTGGTGCCAAAGTGAAAAAACACTAATTTTTTAAAACAAATAACTGATGTCAAAGTAAAAAAAAAGAATCCGTCAACAACAATAACTGGTGTCAAAATAAAAAAAAACACCAATCCATCAACACCAACAACTGGTGACAAAGTAAATAAACACCAATCCGTCAAAACCAAAAACTGATGTCAAAGTAAATAAAAACAATCCGTCAGCATTAATAACTAGTGTCAAAGTAAAAACACACCAATCCGTCAACACCAATAACTGGTGTCAAAGTAAAAAAAACACCAGTCCTTCAAAACCAATAACTGATGTCAAAGTAAAAAGAAACACCAATCCGTCAACACCAATAACTGGTGTCTAAGTAAAGAAACACCAATCCTTCAACACCAATAACTGATATCAAAGAAAAAAATACCAATCCGTCAACACCAATAACTGGTGTCTAAGTAAAGAAACACCAATCCGTCAACACCAATAACTGGTGTCAAAGTGAAATAACACTAATCCTTCAAAACCAATAACTGATGTAAAAATAAAAAAAAAACAATCCGTCAACAACAATAACTGGTGTCAAAATAAAAAAAAACACCAATCCATCAACACCAATAACTGATGTCAAAGTAAATAAAAACAATCCGTCAGCACTAATAACTGGTGTCAAAGTAAAAAAAGGAGAGAAAAATATATCAAACTAAAATTGGCATTATTTAAGCTTTTTATTATGTCTTTTCTGTAAATGTCTTTTGTCATTTTATTTTTTAGGCTATTCCTATGTTGCTAAGTATTATTTTCTTTTCTCTCTCATTTAAACAGAGCATTTCAGATTTTTATATTATCGTTGATGGTCAACATTCTTCTTTGTAAATTAATTTGATCTAATTTTTAATCCTCTTTTTTTTTCAAACAAAGATTTCTCAATTTTAGCAAATCAACCCCTCAACCCCTATTGAATGAATGAATGTATTTAATACCCATCAGTGGGAAAACAGATGGAGCAAA
This sequence comes from Artemia sp. Qi Xiang Cuo, assembly GCF_049724085.1. Taxonomy (NCBI): domain Eukaryota; kingdom Metazoa; phylum Arthropoda; class Branchiopoda; order Anostraca; family Artemiidae; genus Artemia; species Artemia sp. Qi Xiang Cuo. The sequence goes on along the minus strand of NC_142813.1, from coordinate 7,182,862 downwards.
AAAAGCACAATACCCTAATTCATCTGACACAAACAAAATAAAAAACAAAACAATCAGAAACAGATGATACAGGTGATACAGAACAGATAAACAAATATCTCCATAGTTTGGGGACCAGTTGAAACAGGGAACCACTTCTTGTATCTGGATAGCCTACTCTCTTCTGATAATTACCATAGCTCTGGTGTCAAACAGCTACTTGAAATTGCCAACAATAGCTTCCGAAGGCTAACCAACCACTATAAAAACAACAAACTGCACCCACTCCGTAGCCTAGTCATCCCTATAGTCATATATGGGTGCAACCATGGTCAACTTCTATAAAACCCAAAACTGCACCTTTTCAGTAGCCTAGTCATCCTCATAGTCATGTATGGGTGCAAACATGGCCAACCTCTATAAAACACACAAACTCCACCTACTCCGTAGCCTAGTCATCCTCATATGGGTGCAACCACGGCCAACCTCTATAAAACCCACAAATTGCACCTACTCCGTAGGCTAGTCATCCTCATATGGGTGCAACCATGGCCAACCTCTATAAAACCCACAAAATGCACCTACTCCGTAGCCTAGTCAACCTCATATGGGTGCAACCATGTCCAACCTCTATAAAACCCACAAAATGCACCTACTCCATAGTCTAGTCATCCCCATAGTCATGTATGGATGCAAACATGGATTCTCAAAACCGAATACGAAAGAAAACATTTAGCTGTCGAGATGAGATTACTCTGTAACACTACGAGAACCATATGGTCTTGTGCCGTCTATGTGGAAGTATGGATGAGAGTGTAGGTCGTGTGATGTATGAGTGTGAGGAATTACTTCCACGTTCGTGATGCGAGACGTCTATAATAATGAGTAATAATAATAACAACTTCTATTTTGTTAAAACCCCTAGGAACGTGCCATGGCAATACAAAACCAAAAAGAAAATTTACTTCGAAATATTTGACATTACATAAATAAAGAAAAACTCAAATCAGAAAAATCTACTTCTGTGTTCGATTGCCAGCCTGAGAAATCGTCCAAAATTGTTACCGCTTGCCAAACATTCATTACATTCACCAGCCATCTCTCATCAAACCTACACTCTCCATTCATTTCGTTTTGCAACTCACTTATATTTATTATAAGCTTTTATAAATTAATTAATTATTTAATAACTTATAAATGTTTTTGGTGTCGGATAGGCACTATACATTTTTAAAGGTCGAGGGCCCCAAGTTTCGGCTCATGCTACAATGATATTTAATATTTAAAAACTACTGGAAAAGATTATATATGAAAGTACCTATGTCTCAATAATAATAATAATAATAATAATAAAAAAAAAAAAAAAAAAAAAAAAAAAAAAAAAACACAACTACAACAACGTGCAATCCAGTGGCGGTTTTCAGAACTATTTTGCCAGTGTTGTCAAACGATGTGTTTTTGCTTAGTAACCCAACTCATTTATTAGAAATGCACGAATATATAGCTTAAAGATTGTGCAAAGTTTTATTAGGAAATTGAGAATTGGAAAATTGATTTCACGTCCCCGAAAGTAAAATGTACTTGATTACTTACCAATATGAGTCCCTGGTTGAACTTGGTTGATGTAAGAATGCTAGGGTTGTTCTATTTTTCTAGTTTTACTGTTCGTATTTTAATGTAAGTTTTTATTTTATATTTTCATTTGTATTATGCCGAGGACGACCCTCGGACATAGTCGAGGGCCGTTTCGAATTCCACTGTCTCACGGAAAAAATTACCTATTGTTCTACTTGTTATTTGTTGTTTATGATGAAAAGGCAGTGTGGTGTTCGTCGCTGTTTAATGACAAATTGATACAACAGGTCCAATCATCATTTCTCTGATATCAAAGCCCAACTCTTAAAGAACGAACATAGCTGTCTAAGTTTGTTTGACAGACTAATGAAGAGCTTCGATAATTTTGGTTTTGAACTTAGATGGTATTTCTTTCTAGGGAAAGCGAAAGGCCAGGGTCAAGAGAAAGACGTCCTTATCAATCGGAGACGTAAAATGATGAACAAAACCAGCTACAAAGGTCAATCAGATAGAAAACGGGGATTCTGATTGATGAAAAACTAGGTTATTCTTTTTATGTGAATAGAGGTCCGTGTTGCCACCCAGGCAAGTTTTTTGTACTATAGTACACACAATAAACCAAATTCGTCAAAAAATGTGCCTTATACTAAATGGAAGTTAAATTTATCGTCAATGTCCAATAGTAATGTACATTCTGTATCATAGAAAAAAATCTGCATAAATACCTACAAAAGCCCATAAAAAGGTACAACAAATGATGCACTAATGCCATAGCTGGCAACCCTGGCTTCAGTAATAAAGCGAACCACGTCCAGTTTTGCCATTTCAAATTACAGATTTTGCTGCATAACTGAAACCTAAAATTTGTTTTATGGATTCACGAACTCAAATCAAATTCATGAATTAGGCGATATATCACCATTGTCATGCATAAAGGTTGTATGTGATATTTTATCCTCCGAAACGTACTTTAATTATTTTGATATACATAGGTTTGTTGATCCTCCCCTTAGAGAGTATTTAGCAAATGTCTTTTAGCAATTATCTCAGAATCGTGAAAATGTCAGATACGACCTTCCGGTTTGAAAGCGACAATATTGCAGTAATTTCTTTAGTGCTCCTTGAATATCTTACTTCCTTTTTTTTAACAACAATAAACTAACTGAACTTGCATTCAAGTTAAATATTCCGCGGTATAACTAAAACTCAAAATTTGTTTGTGCTTTCGCGAACTCAAATATAGTTTGCGGATTAGGCAATATACTGTCGCTGTCGTGTCCAATTGTCATAAATGACATTTTTCATGCTAATAAGATAATTGCCGAAAACTGTTGGCTAAGCAGTTCTGAAAGGAAGGATAAGCTGAGCAGTGCATACCTGGTCGCATATGACATTTTTCATGCCCCTAAAATAATTGTCAAAACCCGTTCACAATGCAGTCCTGAAAGGATCAGCAGGGCAATGCACGCCAAAAGGTTATTATTGACATTTTTCATGCCCTTAAGATAATTGCCAAAAACTGTTTTCCAAGCAGTTCTGAAAGTAAGGATCAGCAGGGCATCTTGATCTACACCGATCTGTGGATTCTGCATTACAGGCAACTTAGCAAATAGGTTTGGAAATTATCTCAGAATCGTGAAAATGTCAGATACGACCTTTAGGTTTGAAAGTGACGATATTGCACCAATTTCTTTAGTGCTCCGGGAATATCTTACTTCCATTTCTTTTTAGAGCAACAGGAAATTAACTATACTTTGTTTTATTATTTTCAGTTTAATTGAAAACAACGATAATTGTCATAATTTGACAATAAAAATTTAAATTTCAAAATATTCATTTGAAATGTCAATGAAATAAAAAATGTCAATTTGAAAATTGACAACGAAAATTATCACAACTTTTATCCTCGTACACACTATTCGTATTATGTCTGGTGTGTATTAATCTAATCATCATGATTTCAAATAAGTGTAATAAACATTATAAATTAAAAGCGATATTGGCGTAATATTTGGATTAAGCGTGAGGTATCCTGAGTCGTTGAGGACTCATTGCCAAAATATGAGTGTGAAATAAAAGTCATATTTTTGGAAGAAGCGGAAGGGGTTGTCCCTATTAATAGGAATTGTCCTATTAAAGCTCTTCCCTTTTGAAATAATTAAGAACCATAACCTAAAAATCGTTTTGTAATTCGAAAATTATCTTCTTCTTTTTTTTTTTTTTTTTTTTTTTTTTTTTTTTTTTTTTTTTTTTACAAGAATATTATCACATATATACAGGGTGTTTATGTATCGTTACATATATTCATGAAGAAAAGTTTATAATATAGTTACTTTTCTGTATTTGGTCCAAATGCAGAAATATTCATGTATAGTAAATGTTATTATATGTTGAATAAATGAAGTTTTTTTTATTACTTGAAAAAATGAAGTTATTTTCTTCAATTGGGTTTAAGAAATGAAGTCATTTTCTTCAATGGGCTTGAGGAAATAAAGTTGATTATTTAATTGACTTAAAGAAATGTTTTTTATTTCATTGACTTTGAGAAATGAAGTCAGTTTCTTCTGTTGGCTTGCAAGAAATAAAATTATTCTCTTTAAGTGGCTTGAAGAAAGGGGTGTTAAGAGTCTGGGAGCAGAAATATATTCGAACCAGAAGCAAAATGGAGAATTCTGATTGCTCCAAAACCGGGTGTTAGGTATTTCAACTATCTATGGGTATGGGTACAAGAGTGAAAACCGGTGCTAGCGTCGGTGAAAAAAGCCTCAATGCCATCTAGCATCTGGGAGTTTTTTCAGTGTGATAATGAGAATTATTAATTTAATTTCGGAAGTTGGTAAAATCTGTGCTGTGGTCTCAGTTCCCGATAGAAAAACGATTACGAAGCTTGAAAGAATGCCAAGTGACGCCAAGCGCTAGATGGTGGTGAGGTTTTTTTGCAACACTAGCGCCAGTTTTTCCTCTTGTAAGTTACCCATATTCTTTGCACTAGTTCTTAAGTATTTTCAACAGGTTGGATTACATTTTTAATAGATCGAGTCTGTTACACCAATAGGCTTAGGGTTTATGTTCCTTATACAAGTTTTGGCATATTATTTTCCTGATTTCAATATTTCAATTTCACTCGACAATTATGCTATTATTCGATAGCACAGATTCTGCTTTATCACATATTCTACCGAATTATATTTTCGAAACTGCTTTCTTTTATGTGGAAAATCACGTTGAAAAGGCAAAAAAAAACATGCAAAACAGGAACATCAACTTTTTAACAACTTTAGATTCTCAAGAAAAATTATTAATTTTTTCAAAGTTCTGACTCTATAAATGGATCTGAAACAATAAATCAGGTCTATGTACCTTGTCCTTTTGTTGCCTTTTGACTAGTCGCAAAATCGCATGTTTCAGAAGGAACATAGAAGGAAGAAGGAGAATAGAAAAAAAACTCAAAGAGTATGGATAACTTAAGAGAGTGGAAACTGGCACCAGTGTCGACAAAAAACTATCAACGCCATCTAGCGTTTGCTGCCAATCGACATTTTTTAAGCTCTGTGATCATTTTTCCGTCAGGAACTGGGATCAGACACTTATTACTACCTGTGAAAATTATTAAAATAATTATTCATTCTATTAAACTAAAAATGCCAAGTGTCGCCTGACTTTAGATGGCGTTGATGGTTTTTCTGTTGACACTAGCACCAGTTCAAATTTTTATAATTTGCCCATACTCTGGAAAAAAAAACTTTTAAAGTGCCAAGAACATGAATGGATATGGTCTATCCATACCTGAAACTGACATTTTGTTCTCAAATTTGCTTCTGTTTGTTTATAAATTACGAAGCTTTTAAGGCAGCATCACGTTTTGGGAGTGTTTATGCTGGGGGGGGGGGGTACAAAAATGAGATATACTGTTTTTTTTATTTAATTTCTGATCTTTTTTTAAATAATGCTGGGAAATCCGGCGCCATCTTCATAGAAAATTCCCTTCCCAGATGAAAAATTCCTCCATGGAAAGATCATCCTACATAATTTCCGACCCCCCTCCAGAAAACGTCCGTATACTTCGAAGCTTCGTATTATAATTTAGTGCACACGGGACCCGTAGTTGCACACGGGTCCCAACCTTGGGGTTAAATTTCGATATTAGGAGACTTTTCAGTGGGAAGGGGGATAAAGGGGGAGGGGAACACCACCAAAAAGTTCAGCGATCTTAATAAGAATAACAATATTAGGTTCAGCATATCAAAGAACCCTACTGTAGTAGAGGTTTTAAGCCCCCTATCTACAAAAATCTGAAATTTCGTTGTTTTTTTGTTTTGTTTGGATGGAAGAAGGAGTAAATGTAGATTGCCAAATAGTTAAATTTGGCAACGCTTTTTGCCCGGAGAAATTCAAACATTGACCACCTTTTGACGCGCAAAGACTGTTACATCTTCAATGGGAAGATACACCTTCTTAAGCAGTTTGGTGCCATATTACTTCAGGATGTTTTTTCCTGATTTTTTTACGTACGTTTATTTTATTAAACTGGCACCCGCTACTACTAAAAAACGCATAGTTGCGAGCAGAGGTTTATTGAATTGAAGTCCCAATTTTACTTTATTTTCTAAGACGTAGGCTACCAGAACATGGCTAGGTAACTTTCACGTATCCAATTGAGGCATTCAGAATTTATTTTCACTGTCCTTAGTACCTTAAACACGAAATAAAATGCATCTTATCCATATTGACCATCAAGGTCGTATCCAGGTTTTTTGTTTGGAAGAAGGAGGGGGGGGGGGGTTACAAAAAATTTAAAAAATGCGCCTAAATTTTGTTTATATGTATTTTGGTTACGTTTGTACAAGTTGCACAAACATTTCCGTGGGGGGGGGGGGTGGTGAACACCTACCTCACCTGGATACGGCCTTGTCGACCGTCCAGTTAATTAGCATTATAGACCCCATACAAGTATAGATGAAACGATAACGGAGTGCATGGACATTGCCTGAACTGGTTATAAACATATTGTTCTTGGGGGTTCCAATTATTGTTCCTAGACATATTAGGTTCTTATTATACAATCCTTGAAGAAGAATTTTATTTTATATCTCTAGACTAGGTATATTCTCATGGAATTTTTATTATAAATGTTAATGCTTTAAACTAATGTGATTTAAAAGTACATATTTGTATAAATATTGTGGCTTTTGTGATCTTTTCTGTTTCGTAAAAAAAGAGCTTGGAAAGAATATACAGAAGTAAGTTCCGTTTACAAAATATAGTATAAAATGGCTATAATATGTGGTAATATAGCCTAAAATGCTATATGATAGTATAATTTTTTACCACAAAGTCATTTAGAAATTATTACTAGCTAGAAATTATTCTAGCTTCATCTTCAAGCACTTTCTTGCTCTCTCAGGTCGTAAAATAGAATACTCGCCTATCGCACGGGAAACCGGGGCTCGATTACCGCCGGAGAGGATTTTTAGTCCTGTAGTGGCGCAGTGGGTTTGACCTTAGCTTGGTAATATATCCAGTGATCGAACCAGTGGTATCCAGGGATCGGCAGGAATCGGGTTCGATTCCTGCCGGAGAGGATTTTTAGTCCTGTAGTGGCGCAGTGGGTTTGACCTTAGCTTGGTAATATATCCAGTGATCGAACCAGTGGTATCCAGTGATCGGCAGGAATCGGGTTCGATTCCTGCCGGAGAGGATTTTTAGTCCTGTAGTGGCGCAGTGGGTTTGACCTTAGCTTGGTAATATATCCAGTGATCGAACCAGTGGTATCCAGTGATCGGCAGGAATCGGGTTCGATTCCTGCCGGAGAGGATTTTTAGTCCTGTAGGGGCGCAGTGGGTTTGACCTTAGCTTGGTAATACGGTATCCAGTGATCGAACCAGTGGTATCCAGTGATCGGCAGGAATCGGGTTCGATTCCTGCCGGAGAGGATTTTTAGTTCTGTAGCGGCGCAGTGGGTTTGACCTTAGCTTGGTAATACGGTATCCAGTGATCGAACCAGTGGTATCCAGTGATCGGCAGGAATCGGGTTCGATTCCTGCCGGAGAGGATTTTTAGTCCTGTAGTGGCGCAGTGGGTTTGACCTTAGCTTGGTAATACGGTATCCAGAGATCGAACCAGTGGTATCCAGTGATCGGCGGGAATCGGGTTCGATTCCTGCCGGAGAGGATTTTTAGTCCTGTAATGGCGCAGTGGGTTTGACCTTAGCTTGGTAATACGGTATCCAGAGATCGAACCTTGCTGTAGCAGCACACTACAAAGCCGACGGACCTTAGTGGTTAAGATGCGTCGTTAATCCGATTAAATTACATCACTTTCTCACTCTCGAATCTTTTTTTAAAAAGCGGATGGTACTTTTATGATTTACCCCGACCGCCCAAGTTGTTCATTCATTGACGCATTGTAGAACCGTTTTTTTCGTTAGTTTCTTACAGTTTAGCGCGAGACAAGACAAAGAGAAGTGACAGAATAGGTGGGAAATATTTGCACATTAGGTGGGGGAGGGGGTGGAATATTTGGACAGTGTGATATAATATGCATAATAAGTGTACCTAACACATTAGGCATACAGACCCGCTATACTTTACTCCCACCCCCCTAATGTGCAAATATATAGTCCAATGTATTATATTCTAATGTATGTTATTTTTATCATACTTGGGTATATTTCGTTAGGATTGAGCGTCATAGAAACAGGTTCTGCTCAGATGAAGAATATAAGGTCAGGGGTATATCATACAAGTACCAAGCGAATATACAGTTTAAGGATTAAAGAATATAATTTCAAATTACAATTCACCACAATTTGTTCAATATGGTCTAATATTTTGCCAACCTTCGATTCATCTAAAACTAAAATAAGTTAGAATTAACGAGTTATATTTCGTAGATGATACTATAAAACCTATAAGATGTGCAAAAATCAATATCGAAACTTCTTTTGCCGAATTCTCCTATAATGATTAAAATCAGTCCGTAACATGTATACTAACCTTAAAACTTACCTAAAAAAGATCATGATCAGTCTTAGAAAACACCTGCGCATGGTTTATTTTATTTGTGCTTCAAAAGACCTTCCCAGGCCATGTTTAGCTCTGGAAACATCCCTGAAGGTGGGTTAGTGCTATGTTGAGTAGTAGTAGTAGTATTCATTCCCTCGCCCATCCAATAAAAACAACTATGTGCTATATTTATAGAAGAAATTTCACCTTTTTTTAAAGAAAATTGCACGTCAAAAATTTATTTTAAAGAATAATCTCGCAACCTTCTTTTATCAAATATAACCTGTCGGCAGTCCGAATAGGATTTAGGAGATTTAATGGTAAGGGAAGCTGATTATAGAAACAGCACGTCAAGACACTGTTATGCCGAAGGGAGGTGGATAGTTTTGTAGGTCTTTGTTGAGAGGATGTGTGGAGATGACGAAGATGAATACTGAGATAGACGTTTCAGTTTTCGGCTATTTGGTTTCAGTTTCAGCTTTCGGCTATGACAGAAGTTTCGGTTTTTGGCCATAAACCATGAACGACGCCAACTGAGAACCACGCCAATTTTGACCGAAGACTGAGACTTTGACAACGCCGAAATCTATGACTAAGTGAACTACACTGGTTGACATAGACACCGGTGACGGCAAAGATGAAATAATAATCACGATGGTGTACTCGTGTTTGCTACCATCACCATCACCATTGTGATCATAATCTAATTGATTCAGTTCTATACCTAAAAACGGGGGTAATTTACTATGGGACAGGGGGCAACCGTCTCCTCCAAACCAAAGTTTGCCCCCCCCCCGCCCCCCTCAGTTAGCCCCCTCCCCCGGCTGAAATCTAGTTTTTGCAAAAAAAAATCTTGTCAAAACTTCAATACTATGCTAATGCTAATTCACATAATACTATGTTTGAATGTGCTTAAATATACTACTAAGCCTTCCTTTTATTTGAGATGGCTTTTCAGTCTTCTTGACAACTCTGGCACGTTTTGGCGTTGAGCCAGTTGCTTCTTCTTTATCCTGTAAAAAAGAAGAAAAAACATTCAAATTTGCATCACAATAACTCTGGTAAAAAAGCGGAGGTATACAAAGAGAGATTACGCCAACACCAATATTCAACTCGGTTGCGGCAATTCGAACAGCATTATGTAACGCGGCGTAAATGAGAGAGTGTAAAAACTAAAATTGCACTTTTGTTATTTCTGCAGGTATGAATAATGTTACCGTGCGAGGACGCTTTGGGTTTGGTGATCCAAAAGCAGTTACGCCAATTCACGAAAATGCTGGGAGAGGGGGACAAAATACATTTTTCAAAATGTAGGGGATATTGAACGAAACCAAAACATACTCTGTGCATTTAAATTGTCAAAAAGGTGTATCAGCAATATTTTACTATTTTTATTTTATATTTGGTCAATTATATGATACAAATTTTTACCGAAACAGACAAGCAAGAATTTTTGTGCAAATCTATGGATCTTTTTAAATTTAAAATTTACCCCTCCATTGGTGTTTCTGGGGCTTGACTCTCAAGATATTTAAATCTCTCCACTCTTTCTTTAAAATTATGTTATATCCTCTCTTCTCATTCACAGAAATGTTGATAAGATCGAGCTTCGAGCAATCTTATTTGGCATTCCAGATATTTAAATGTTTCAGCTCCAACAGGAATGTTGATGAGATTGAACTTCGAGCAAACTTATTTAGAACTCAAGATATTTAAGTGTTTACGCTCTTTTGTTAAAATATATTATATCCTCTTTTCTTACTCACAGAAATATTTATGAGACCGAAATTCTTGAAATCGAGCTTAAAGCAATCTTATTTGGCTCTCAAGATATTTAAATGTTTCCGCGCTTTCAAATGTGCTATATCCTCTTTTCTTGCTCACAGAAATATTTAGAAGATCGAGCTTCGAAGAATCTTATTTGGCTTTCATAATATGTGATGATTAAGTTGTACATATAACTTTTGATGGACAAATTAGCTGGCTTTTGGACAAAAAGGACCCGGAAATTTCATAAAATATTATGACTTTTAATGTTATGACTTTTTTTATGACGTATAAAATGTTATGACTTTTTTGTTATGATGTATAAAATGTTATGACTTTTTTGTTATGACGTGTAAAATGTATAAAATGTTATGACATAAAATGTTATGACTTTTTTAAATGACTAAATAAAATGTTATGACTTTTTTGTTATGACGTATAAAATGTGACGTGTAAAATGTATAAAATGTTATGACATAGAATGTTATGACTTTTTTTTTAAAATGACTTTTTAATATTTTATTGTCTCAATGCGACTTGCACCAATTACAATACCTCAGTTATTTTACCTAATCACGACCCACAAAAATTGGAGAGTTTCCTTTTGAGAGACAGTCGAAATATGAAATATCACAGTAATGACATTAAACAATAAAACATTAAAGTCACAAAAAAAGTTAAAATTAATTAGATTTAGTTTTCTTACTCTTATTTTTTAAGGAATGGTGATGAATATATGGAAAAAATGAAAATTTCAGATTCAATTTACTTATACTTACGGCAAACTGCGCCCTCTACTTTATTTTCATAAAAATAAAATTTCGAAAGTTACAAAATGATTATAACCGGCAAATTATTTATTTGGAATTTTTTTGCCCCTAAAATTTCAGCGCCCGGGGCAAGTGCCCCCTCTCTTTCCCCCTAAAACCGCCTCTGATTCCCATAGAATTCCAATCTTCTTTAAATCCGTCCTTATGACTTCTGCTTTTGAACCTCGCCACATTTCGTTTGGCTTTCCTTCTATTTTCTATTTTTATAACATAAGTTTTAATATAAAACCTATATAAGGTAATGAAGGTAAGGCTCTGTACGAGTTTTTAAATTCTTTGCTGCTTTTAGTTTATCATTATTTAACTGAAGTGACAATGTTGGTAACGTATTTGTTTTTGATTTAGTGTGAACTTTTAAAATCTTTTTCTTTTTTTAAATATTTATATTTAAAAATTTAAATAAAAAATTATTTTTAAAATTTAAATTATATTTATTTTACATTATACAATTTTTTAATATAAGTTTTAATACAAAATCTATATAAGGTAATCAAGGTTTGGCTCTATATGTTTTTACATTCTTTGTTATTTTTAGTTCATGATTATTTAACTGAAGTGACGGAGTTAGTATCTTATTTGGTCTTTGTTTTAGCGTGTAGTAAATCTCCTTTTTTAATATTTTATATTTAAAATCTAAATAATAATTTCATTTTTAAAATTTAAATTATCTTTATATTATATTTATTTTACATTATACAATTTTTAATATAAATTTTAATATAAAACCTATAAGGTAATGAAGGTTAGGCTCTGTACAGGTTTTTACATTCTTTTTTGTTTTTAGTTAATCATTATTTAACTGAAGTGACGGAATTGGGTTTAGTGCGTATTAATTTTTTTTTTTTATTATTTATATTTTAAATTTAAATAAGAAATTTATTTAAAAAAAATAGTTATACTTATATTATATTTATTTAATATTATATAATTTATAATATAAGTTTTAGTACATAATTCTATAATCTTATGTGACATAATAAATTTAATATATATAATAATTATCATTTTATATAACTGTATAATCATTATATTAAAATTTTATATTTAAAAAATACATTTTAAAAAGAGATATTTAAAATATTAGCTGAAGAGGGTTATTAAATAATTTAATTAGACAAAATATTTAAACCTTAGGACAGCAGAAAAATCAACAAAAACTTACACTGGGGCAAGGCCGTATCCAGGATTTTTGTTCGTAGCGGGGTATCTTTTTTGAGGATATGTGGGGGGTTGCAAAAAAATTTTCAAAACATATCAAAATTTGCTTAAATTCGTTTTTGTTACTTTTTTTACGAGTCAGACAAAAATTCTGGGGAAGGGGGTCAAACTGAGTACCTCCTTCACTGGATACAGCCTTGACAGGAAGGAGTAACCATAGTATAAGGGCTTGGATGGAAAACAACTAACATATACTTGTTTCCTTTTGTCTGCTTCTTTGGCGGCAGGTGGCGTGACAGTAGCAAAAACACAACTGGCTTTGGATGTGCCTCCCTTTTTACCAACTTGATCACTTGTTGGATTACCTTTGGAAATTGCAGCGAGTCGTGTTAGTACGTCTTCTTTGAAAGACAGAAATGACCCTCGTTTTATCTGTAAAGAAAACAATATGATAGCTAATATAAGTTTTTTTTTTAATATTTATCAAAAGCCGAATTCGTGTTTATTTATAAAACAAGGGAAAACTACATCAACACTGAAAAAAGATTTGGGCGAGAGAATAAAAGAAAGCAAAAACTACAACAACATTGCAAGAGACGATAAGGTTGTTTCAAAATATGTATTGAAACCCGAGTTCCCGTCTACATATTAAAAAAAAGAAGGAGAAAAACTACAATAACACTGAAAGGGAAGACAACATTGTTGCAAAATATGTACCAAAGGCCGAATTCCTTTCAATTATAAAAAAGAAGAATAACTACAATAATACTAAAAAAGAGTTGAGTGCCAGAAAAAATAGAAAGAAAGAAAAAACTAGAACAGAACTGAAAGAGAAAACAATACTATTTCAAAATATGTACCAAAGGCCGAATTCCTTTCAAAAAGAGTTGAGTGTCAGAAAAAATAGGAAGAAAGAAAAACTACAACAAAACAGAAAAAAACAATACTGTTTCAAAATACGTACTAAAAGTCGAATTGCTGTTTAGTTATAAAAAAAAGAAAGGAAAGAACTACAACAACCTAAAAAAAATTATTAAAAAAAAGAAAAGTGTGAGAAAAAATAGAAAGAAAGAAAAAACTACAACAAAACAGAAAGAGAAAACTGTACTATTGCAAAATATGTACTAAAACCCGAATTGCCGTTTAGTTTAAAAAAAAAGAGGAAAAAACTACAACAACCCGAAAAAAAATTATTAAAAAATAAAAGTGTGAGAAAAAATAGAAAGAAAGAAAAAAACTACAACAAAACAGAAAAATAACACAATACTGTTTCAAAATACGTACCAAAAGTCGAATTGCCGTTTAGTTATAAAAAAAAGAAAGAGAAAAACTACAGCAACGCAAAATAGAGATTAATTAGCAGAAAAAGAAAAAGCGACATCAACACCAAAAGAGAAGACAACATTATTTCAAAATATGTATCTAACGCCAAATTCCCGTCAATTATTAAAAAAGAAAGGCAATGACTAAAGCAACACTGAAAAAAGAGTTGAGTGTGAGAAAAAATAGAAGGAAAGAAAAAACTACAACAAAACTCAAAGGGAAAACAATACTGTTTCAAAATATGTACCAAAAGTCGAATTGCCGTTTAGTTATAAAAAAAAAGAAAGGGAAAAACTACAACAACCTGAAAAAAGTTTGATTATCAAAAAACGAAAAGATTACATCAAGACCGAAAGAAAATACAACATTGTTTCAAAAATAGGCACCAAAACCCAAATTGCTGTTAAATTATAAAAAAGGATAGGGAAACACTAAGACAACGCTGGAAAAAGGCGCTTGTCCTTAAAGTAATTTTACTAAAAGAGACGACCAACATAAGCATTTCCATCGTAAAATTTAGCTCGAGCTGTATTAGCAAAAGGAATCTAGGCTATGCTCGTAGACAGGGTTGCGATGATTAACCAAAGACCCTAGATGAACTGGAATCGAAAAATGTTCGGGAAATTTGAAGATGGAAAAAAGAATACAAGCGAGATTCTGAAAAATACCGCTGTTTTCTTTTTCTGAAAAAAAAACGGTATTTTTTCAGATTCTGAAAAATACCGGAAAAATCCGGAGTCCTAATAAGTTGTACATTTTAAAATAATTGCCGTAATTTCAAGAGTTTAGCAAACTAACTCTAATAAGGGACATGGCGTATTCCCTTCTAAAAAAGAGAATTTTCCCTTCCAAAAAAGGGAATTCTTCCCTTTAAAAAAAGGGGTTTTAAAGAGGAATCTTTCCTCTAAAAAAAGGAATTTTACTCAAAAAATGAATTTTTTCCTTAAAAAAAGGGAATTTCAAAAGGGAATCTTTTTTAAAAAAAGGAATTTTACTCTAAACAAAAATGAATTTTTTTCCTTAAAAAAAAGAAATCTTTTCTCTATAAAGAAAAGTTTTACCCGAAAAAAGGAATTTCTTCCTTAAAAAAAAACATTAGAAAAAGGAACCTATTCCCAGTAAAGGAATTTTGGTAACAATTAGTACATCAAAATAATTAGTTTTATATACTGATATTTTTAATACACATCAAACGGTACGAGCCTAGGAAAATATGTCTTATTTTCAAAAAATAGGGAAAACACCCCCAAAATGGCAAGTTACTTAAATGAAAATCGCGTCATCAGACTCAGCATTTTAGAGAACCCTGTTGTGGAGATCTTCACGCTCCTACCTACAAAACTGTGGACTTTTGTATGATTTTTTTTTCAGAAGAAATATCAAGGATGCAAGTTTACTTTTTTTGTTTTTCTGTTATATTTTCAAGGGGTGATCGTATTGAACCTTGAACCAAACGTCCTAAAAGATCGAGAGAGGGCTATTTGACGTCAATATTTTACAAATAAAATGTAAAAAGAAATACTATAAGATGTTCTGCACCATACATCCTGGCTTTATTTTGCAATATAGGTAGAAAATTCCTAATTTCCTTCTTTCCTTCATATTAAACCAGAACAATCAGAAGCCAGCCTGGGGACCTTACGGTTTAACATATTACCAAGTAATGTCTGTGTCTTAGATGCCAGGTGCGACTGAAAAACGTCATGTCCTGCTGCAAGAACAGAAACAATAAGAATCAAAAGTCTTGAGATTACAAATATAATTAAGCATTTTTATTTTAGCGTGACTATGGGTTAACGACCAGGGTCGTATCCAGGTTTTTTTCGGGGGGGGGGGGTGACCAAAAAAGCTTT
This sequence comes from Artemia sp. Qi Xiang Cuo, assembly GCF_049724085.1. Classification (NCBI taxonomy): domain Eukaryota; kingdom Metazoa; phylum Arthropoda; class Branchiopoda; order Anostraca; family Artemiidae; genus Artemia; species Artemia sp. Qi Xiang Cuo. The sequence continues at coordinate 7,167,373 of NC_142813.1, read as the reverse complement.
AAGAACGCATCAAAAATTTGTTTATATTCATTTTTGTTATATTTTCACGAGTCGGACAATTTTTTTTTTTTTGGGGGGGGGGGGGAGATCCCCTAGCCCCCCAAGATACGCCCTTGGTTAACGACGAAATCAGACAGTGAAATTTAGCATAGTTTCCTGTAATTTGGATCTCTAATTTGTAATCTCACCTGGCATTTGCATCTTCTCTTACAACTTGAAAACGAAACCAACGAAGTTCGACAGGCTAAAATCTTGCCCGGAACAGGTAAATAAATTGAAGAATTCATAGATGTTTGAGTCCACTAACGCTCCAAAGTTTAAGGCATATACCAGTATGATTTTTTACACACAAAAAAGAAAAACATTTTTCTCATCAAAACAATTCACGAAGATAAAGGGTGGGGTGCATTTTTAAAAGTCCTAGGGGTGCATTTTTAAAAACCTAGTAAGAGACGATCACGTCCAATGTTAAGAAATATAAAACCCATAACTCCAAAAAAAGAGTCAGATCAAAACAAAAAGAACACCATTAGAACTACCTTGTCCAAAACCCCTATAGAGGAATCATTAATAAGAGAAAAGTGCACGTATAGTGCCAGGGCAAAGAAGCAAGTACAATGAAGATGAAAACCGATTGTTTGAATTGGTTAGGTGGGAAAGGGATAAGGCACTAGAATCTATAGTCCAAACCAGCGGTGCTGAGTTCCAGTTCATGGCCCTTAAGAGGGGTTGAAGGTAAGCCTTTCCTGTGCTTTCACATATCTTTCCTGCTTACCTTCCCCAAATTTCTCCAGGTACCCATTTAGAGCCAGGTCGACTCTGGCTGAGCTTGCAGAATCACGCCACTGACCCCCGTTCCAACTAAATAACCAGCCACACCAGGAATAAAAACCCCACCCTTCGGACAAAGGATTCCAAGTCTAGCGCGCTAACCACTCTGCTAGGACGGCACAAAATTATACCAATATGCAGTTATTGTAGTAGTGGGCGCAAAAAAAAGAAAGATGATTGAAAAATTAGCAAAGAACTTACAGCACCAAATAGCTGAAGAGGGCGCTGTTCCCTTTAAAAGTGTAGTCGTCTTTGAGCATAAACAAACTGCTAATGTCTGAATTTTACGGATAAAAAGTGTTGTCAAACCTAATTAATTAGTTTCACTTATGTATTTGCATGGCAACACCTACGAAAACGTAATACTGCTCTAAAAACTTCATAACCTTGAAAAAACAAAAGAATCTCTAAGATGAGTTCAAGAGTAAAAAAAATATTGTATTTTTATATCCTACTTTAAAGGTCTTGTAACCGAATGCTAAAAAACAAAAATAATTTGTTATACTTGAAGTGTGTCGGAGCATACGTGTGGAGTTTAGGGAGGGCAAAAAGGCGCCGACGCCCCCGAGAAAATCTCGGGAGAGGTTCGAACCCATAACAAATTACGGCTCTGCTCTAGAATCTTCTAAAATACCTTAAAACCCCCTTTTTTTTGGCACCAGAATAAAAAAAAATGGTTGTTTAAGAATTGTCACTGGGCGAGGAAGCTCCCCACCCTCTTGTCATATAGTGTTTTGGTTGTCCCCCCCCTTCTCATGTTTTACCTCATTTAATTTAGTAATTATTACTTTCTCAAAGATTTTAATTTTACTAGCGTCTGTAGGTTTATACTACTGTCATAAAAGCTTTTTCTTCTTATTCTTCTAATTCACAGCAGACGGGCTATTCAGTTGATACTATTTAGCCCTTTTCTTTTTGCTTCACTCTGTGGGCAACAGAGCTACTGGCTTGGTTGTCTCTTATTTATTAGATATTCTCAGATATCTTTCAGTAGATCTTTCGACTCAAGGAGTTCAACTATAAGATGATAGATATCAATTTCTGTGCTCTGTGAGCAGGTATAGTTGGCTAGGCTCTTGGCTGATAGTGAGATTTTGTGGTGTTTGAAGCATTTTAACAGTTTACAAAGCAAGGTGTGTTGTGCAGACGTCAGCATATTACATTCAAAATTAAATTCTCTCTGATGTACTCCCATCACTACTTCTTCTTCTTCTTCCAATCTCTACTTCTTCTTAAGATACAGATATCGATCTGAGAAGCTTATGATCTAGTTTGTCATAGCCCAGAACTTACCCTTGTTCATAGATACGTTCCAGAACTTACTTTAAAATTAAAACGCTTGAAGTGATAGGCATCCTTGTACACTTATTTCCATATTTCGAACTACTATTGAGATTAAAATACCTTGTTATATTTCGATTAAAGTAAGTCAGTACAAGAAATAACATTCTTCGCATTAGCAATTATTCGCCAATTCTTGCAAATTTTGAAAATTACTTGCAGATTTAGTTCCTTCTTCTTCTTCTTTAATGTTAAGTTTCTTTTTAAATATGGACAGTCAGTTTCTACTACTTCTTCTAAAGATACAAATATCGATCTAAGAAGTTTACGATCTAGCTTGTTATAACCCAGAACTCACCCTTGTTTATAGATAAGTTCCAGAGCTTACATTGAAATTAAATAAAACCTTATACAATTATTTCCGTATTTCAAACCACTTGGGAGGTTAAAATACCTAGTTATATTTCGATTAAAGTAATAATAATGATTAGTACTAAAATTATATTATTAATTAGCTAATAACTATCGATTACTTATCTATAATAATTAATCAAGAATAAGATTAACGATAATAGTCGAAGCATCATCTTACCACAGCTTTGGTCTTTTTGAAATCAGGTGATTCCGGCACCGTTGAGATTATGTTTGTTGATTCGACTGTTTCTTCTACTACTTTCCCATCTGACTTTCTACTAGATTTCATTATCGCTTTTTTTCCAAGCATTAAGAGCTGACTGTCGTCCATTGATATAAATTCTGTCTCCGCTAATTCTTGACTCTCCGTCTGGAACGAATTCAACGATTTTACTAACGACTAAAGCAAGGGCGGATCCAGGATTTTTTTTCGGGGGGGGGAGGGGGTTTACTAATTTTTGACTCAGTTTTCGACTAATTTTACTGATTTTTACCTAGGTTTTACTAATTTTCGACTCGGTCAAAAATTTCGGGGGGGGGGGTCAAACGGGTACCCCCCCCCCCCCTGGATACGGCGTTGGACTAAAGACAAAGTTGCATTTCAGTTTAAGGAAAAACGAAAAAATAGTAAAAAAGAGAAAAATGAGGATTTTAATAAAAATTACTAATAGAAATCCAAGGATACTATAAAAAAATTTAAACCTTAAAATAAAGCACAACGAAAGTTTGAAGACTCTTTCCATCTAACAGTGAAAGGATAACTGAATGAAAAAAATACAGTTCGGAACGGGAATTCAATTTTTAAATTGCAGCATTTTTTTGAAGTGGATCATTTTGGGACAGCCGGCTATGATTTGACAACCAATATGATTGGACAGCCTTTCAGAATTTTGAAGACGATGATTGGCTGCCCAAGTAAAGCCGGTCCTGCTGCTGGCAGGGTGTATAACGTCAATCAAGACAAGGCTTAAGCCAAATTAGTCGTTTTAAAGTGAGGGATAGTTATATATTTAGGCGACCGGGTTTTTAAACTTAGTTCTAAGAAAAACGTTTTAGAAAAAAAAAATATTGTTTTATATGATACGTAGAAACAGCTGTTTTGACAGATAAACTAAAATCCTTAGCTTTAACTAGGAGATTAAGTACTTTGCATTTACATAGAGCTTGGAAACATATTTAATTACTTATATATTTCCCTCAAATCCAGTAGCCGTTCAGTTGATGGTTTTGGTTTGAGCTGTAATGATCTTAAACAAATTGGTCAGTTTGTTTCCAACCCCATCTCACACAGAACTAACCTCTCTCTTTCTTCTGGTGTTTTTCCTTATTTAATTAAGGTTGCTAGTGTTGTACCTTTGTTTAAAAAAGGTGATTCATCTCTAATTTCAAACTATAGACCTATTTCTCTCCTTCCTGTAATCTCTAAGGTTGTTGAAAAAGTAGTGTATTGTAGACTCTCTTCATTTGTATTTAGTACTAATACGACTGCAGGTAAATTCTCTCATAACTAACTATCAGTATGGTTTTTGTCCCTGTTTTTCTACCTTGCATGTACTTTTAGATGCAACAGAATCTATGCGTGTTAATATTGACAAGAGCTTTTGTGTTTTGGGTCTATTTCTTGACTTTTCAAAGGCATTTGATATGGTTGACCACTCTGTTCTTTTGTCTAAACTGTCTTCATTTGGAGTACTTGAAGTCTCACTAGAAAGGTTAAGGTCTTGTCTGTTGGGGAGATATAAGTATGTTTCAGTTAATGGTAATTCTTCCACTACTTTGCCTCTATTGAAGGGTGACCCACAAGGCTCTGTGCTTGGACCACTTTTGTGTTTAATTTACATTAATGATCTCGTTGATGGTCTTCATCCCCTTGTGCACCCTATTCTTTTTGCTGATGACAGTAACTTTTTCATTGCTGCAGTGGACCTGCCATTTGCCACTTCCCTAGCTCAAGGTCTTCTTGATAAAGTAAAAGATTGGTGCTGGTCAAATGGTATGACTCTCAACAGCCAAAAAAGTGCCATTGTACACTTTAGAACCCCTTATCGTATGAGAAACGTAAGGGAACCAACCATCCTGACATATGGGAATGATATTATACCGCAAGCTACTATAGTGAAATTTCTTGGTGTGTATCTTGACTGTTTTCTTTATTTTAAACCCCATATAGCTCATACCTGTTCCCTTGTCCTCCGCCAATCTTCAATGTTATACAGGGTTAACTCATTTCTTCCCCCAGATGTTATGCTTTCTCTTTATTATGCTTTTATTTTTCCTTACCTTTCTTATTGCTGTTCTGTCTGGGGTAGTACTAATAAATCTCTTCTCTGCTCACTTCAAAGAGCCCAAAATAGGGCAGTGAAGGCTACTTTTCTTCTACCTCGTTTTTACCCTTCCTCTGATCTTTATAATGATACTGGAGTAGCTCCGCTGGATCGTATTGTGGGTAAAAGTTACCTTTATTTAGCACATTCTGCTTTTCTAGGTACACTTCCACCATCTCTGCAGCAGTTTTTCTTTCTGTCAGGCTCAGGTAGATACTCTTCTTTTTTACGTAGCTCTTATCACAGGTTCATTTTACCTAAGCGATCATCGACAGACGGTCAGAGGTCTCCTGTTTATCAATCTATTTAACTACGGAACTCCATCCCTCCTGATGTCCCTCTATCTCTTTCTGCAAAGGTAGTTTCTCACTGGGTAATTCCAGTATAGTATTTTTCCCCTTTTTTTTCTTCTTTTTTTTTGCATTCCATCCACATTTATATGTCTTTTTTTTCATTCAATATATTTCTCTGATTTTTTTTTTTTTTTTTTTATTTAATCCTAATTTCCAATATATTATTAGTTTACATATTTTTTTTAAGTTATTTTTTAATTTTCTTTTTCATTATCATATTTTAATAAATGTCTCATCCATTTTTTTTTTTTTTTTTTTTTTTTTTATGTGGTTTATAATAGTGTCTTTTTTTTTTTTCTGGACCTTTAAAAGCTGAGCTTCTTGGGCGTGTATAAATTTTAAGTTTGTAATTGTTTTGTTTTTAGTATTAATAAATTGATTGATTGATTGAAATCGAGAATTATAACAAATAAATAAACAAAGTTACAAAAAAACCAAACACAATAGAAAAATAACTATAGAATATATCAAATAGAAATAAGAGAGATATTTACTCCACAGACAAAATTATATATATATATATATATATATATATATATATATATATATATATATATATATATATATATATATATATATATATATATATATATATATATATATATATATATATATATATATATATCAACATTTTGTAAATATATATCGAAATTTCTAATTTTGTTCTCTAATTAATTTTGTTACGTTTTTACAAGTCAGATAGAATTTCGAGGGGGGGGGAGACAAATAGCGTAAGATAGAATGCTTTTCTTTTCGGCTTACTAAAAACTTTTCACGTTCGTGTCGCTGTACTCTCCATGATTCTACGTCAATTCCTTCTTCTTCAAAAACTTCATCGTCTGAATGTTTTCTAATTTCATCATTATCATCATCCGCTAGAACCAAAAAATCCAGTAAGAAAATAAAACCAAAAAAATATATCCACTTTTCTATTAAAATTTTAGATTAATGCCAGAAGTTTTCATTTAACGAGAAAGGCGGCGTTAAGATGAACCTCCGACTAGCGGAAAATTTGGTATTCCGAATAGAAAGCGACATACGGATAATGCGATAAAGAAGAAGAGGACATAATGAAAGAAAAACGTGTAAAGGAGTTACAAGGAAATAAAATATATTTGAAGCAGTATATTCCCTACAAAGGTAAGCTTATGTGTATAGCATGTTCTTTATACCTTTTATACTGATTTACAGTTCTATTCTAATAAAACTAAGCTGAACTGGGTAATATATGAAATACGCACAGCTAAGGTACGTGTGACTAGAAAATGCTTGATACGCCCGGCTGATTAAACGGGATTTTGAGGGGACCCCTCAAGGAAAGTCACGGCTGATAAACGTACAGAGAGTGCAAGCCAGAACGGAGTTAATGACTTCGATCAGGCTCAACATCATAAAGAACATACATAAAAGGCATCAAGAAACAGGGGTTAAAACATAGTTAAGGTAGTGGAGCAGGGACCATAAGGCGGAGTCAGGAGTTTAGTAGGGATCTATCAACACTGAACTCTACAAGCTGAGTATGCTATAGTATACTGGGTTAAGTACAAAAAAAAAAAAAAAATATCAAAATTTGTTCAAATTTTGTAACCTGCCTGAGACTCTAGGCAGGCTGGCGTGCCTTTCCAAAAACTAACAAACAAGTATTTTTCCAATAAAAGAGTCATGCTTACTCCCGCCATTTACTCGTGCAGTCATTTAAACATTTGCCGCTCAATTACTTGGACTATCTGTCTTGGGTTTTTCTTTTAACAATTTAGCCATGTCTTGATGCCGATTGCAAAATACTTGATTTTGAAAAATCATTCAATTAAGAATTGAAAATCAAACATTTTGCAGTAGGCATCAAGACATGGCTAAATTGTAGAAAAAAAAACCCAAGACAGATAGTCCAAGTAATTGAGAGGCAAATTTTCAAATGACTGCACGGGTAAATGGCGGGAGTAAGTGTGACTCTCTTTTTACGGTTTTACAGGTCGGATTTTTTTTTGGGGGGGGATCAAACCCGGTAGCTTCCTCCCTCCGGATATGAACTCGCATGTGGGGCTCTAATTTTTTAGCTGGACAGCATGTCCTCATAATATTTCATCATTGCGGAAGGGAAGGACCAATGAGCAAAGGAAATAAATAATTGAAGATACTCAAGTTCGATTCTGAGAAGAAAAAAAAAAAAAAATACATTCATCCATGAGATTGGATGGTTTTATCCTTCTTACCGTTTTTACCTTTAGCCTTTTTTTTAACTTTTCCTCGATCTATCTTTTTTCAAACACAATGAGTTTCTCAACGTCTTACATTATTCACATTTTAACCATCTTAATCAATTAAAGAATTACCATTAAAGAATAATAAGAAATCAGTGAGAAATAGCAATGAAAGAAAAATTAGACTTGAGGATAATAAAAGGGATAAAAGAGTGAGGAATAAGAGGATAAGAAATAAGATATTATGTATAAAGAATAAGAAAAAGTATGTATAAGGAAGTAGATAATCCTTATGGACGTTATTAATGACGAAGTATTAAAAAAACGAAAAACAAAAATTGTTAATTTTGGCCCAATGTAAAGCAAAAGTAAAAGAAAAAAAAACAATTATTTTTTTCGTGATTGTTTAGTTAACTTTAAAGTATTATATTACAAAGTTAACTACTATTGTTTTTAAATAATACTGCGTAGGGCTTAGCGGCTAGCTAAGCGCGTAATACGGGTACTCCGGGGTCATAGCTCCCCTCTTATGTTATATAGATGTTTTTTGGGCAACATAAAGGATTACATTCAAATATCTTACCGCCACAAAAGGGCTATAGTTAGGGGGCATCATGAGTGCCACCAAGGCTATGGAGAAGATTTAAAGGGAATCAAGATACATTTTTCTTAGTCTTCATGTTTATATTACCGACAAAAATGGCTATAAGTAGAGTGCAAAATAAGTGCCACAGCTGTGGAGAAGGTTTAAGAGGAGTCAAGATACATTTTTCTTAGTCTTCATGTTTATATTACCGACAAAAATGGCTATAAGTAGAGTGCAAAATAAGTGCCACAGCTGTGGAGAAGGTTTAAGAGGAGTCAAGATACATTTTTCTTAGTCTTCATGTTTATATTACCGACAAAAATGGCTATAAGTAGAGTGCAAAATAAGTGCCACAGCTGTGGAGAAGGTTTAAGAGGAGTCAAGATACATTTTTCTTAGTCTTCATGTTTATATTACCGACAAAAATGGCTATAAGTAGAGTGCAAAATAAGTGCCACAGCTGTGGAGAAGGTTTAAGAGGAGTCAAGATACATTTTTCTTAGTCTTCATGTTTATATTACCGACAAAAATGGCTATAAGTAGAGTGCAAAATAAGTGCCACAGCTGTGGAGAAGGTTTAAGAGGAGTCAAGATACATTTTTCTTAGTCTTCATGTTTATATTACCGACAAAAATGGCTATAAGTAGAGTGCAAAATAAGTGCCACAGCTGTGGAGAAGGTTTAAGAGGAGTCAAGATACATTTTTCTTAGTCTTCATGTTTATATTACCGACAAAAATGGCTATAAGTAGAGTGCAAAATAAGTGCCACAGCTGTGGAGAAGGTTTAAGAGGAGTCAAGATACATTTTTCTTAGTCTTCATGTTTATATTACCGACAAAAATGGCTATAAGTAGAGTGCAAAATAAGTGCCACAGCTGTAAAGAAGGGTTAAGAGGAGTCAAGATGTATTTTTCTTACGCTTCATTTTTATTCTTGAAGATTACTTACTCTTCAAAAATGTTATTTTTGAACCCTACAAGAAAAACTTTTAAATCCAAGGAATTTTTTATTTGTGCTTTCAATCATCAATCATAAGTTAATCATTTTATTAATACTAAAACACTATTACAAACGTAAAAAAGTTATTCAGCCCATGAAGCGTAGCTTAATGTTTTTATACATAGCTTAATGTTTTTGCTTGGTGAAGCTAAACTGTGTTGATTATTATTTTCTATAAATAATATATACATATTTCATACACAGATGACGGACAAAAGAATCAGCATGGTCGTTATTACTGAAAGATTAGTAAAGATTAAAAATGGATATTATCGTTTAGTTAGGTCAAAACCTATTTACCTAGGTTAGCCCAACGGAATCGTCTCTGCCTTCCTGGACCGTCCGTATGTAATTCACCGTCTTCTAAGAAAAATTCTTGAAATAGGCGTACGTCCCTTTGATCTTCGTCCAAAAGATTTTTCCTAAATTAAAATTCGCAGTAATTATGAAAAGAGAAAGAGAAACAGGGGGGGGGGGGAGAGAGGCTGATTAAAATTACTATTAGAGGTCCAGCGTTTTGGAAACGCTGCTATTGAATATCTGCTTTTGTATCTATAATTTATTACTGCTTGCATTCTTCTTTTAAAACAAATTTTTTTTAGAAAAAAAAAAATAATGCAAGCTTAAATTAAAAACGAAGATTTACCTTCTAAGATAAGCAACAACAAGCCAACTCAATAACAAACTCCGATTTTGAACAGAAAATTGAACCGATTTTTCGGAACAGAAAATCGAACCAAAATTATTTGAGAATTAATTTTGCGCTGGGATTTTTTATCTGCTAATATCTTTACAAATTTCGAGGTATCGGCATTTTTAATGGATTGCGAAATAAATGATATGCATGGGTCTTTAGTACGAAGATCAGAATAAACAAAAGCGTTGTAGATAGGATTAAAATAGGATTACCCAAAATCTCCATTGGTGTTCCATATCCCTAAACTTAAAATTAATGGGAATGCATGTCCATCCTTTTATTGGAGGGGGAGGGGGGGTATTTAAAGTCTACTGAGGTAAATTTCTTACTCGTAATTTAATTTCCACTAATACAGAAGAGATCCGCACCAAAAAACAGCACTACCCGGCAACCCGCTCATTAGAAAAATTTAACCTCACATACTCTTGCAAGTTAAACAAAAAAAATCTTCTTCATAATCATCGAGACCATCTTCATTTTCATCACCACGTCCTAATTCTGAGCAACTGAGTTGAGACTCTTACTAATACCGAGTTCTCCATGCCCTTGACTATTGCCTTGGCAATAGTCAATCAACTATTTTCCACAATGTAATAAAACCCTCAACTATTCAGGCTAGGCTAGCTCGGTTAGTTTCTAATTAAATGAATTCATACTTATGTATGAAATTACTCTGTAGTGTGACTAATATACATTTCTTAGCAGTCCATGTCAATTAAATGTGTCTATCCAGGTTAACATAAGACCCTGGTAAGGATTTCTTCAAAACTACCATTCACTTTAGCTGTTTATGTATTTATAGTGTCAAACTAATCCCCCCGGTCTATCTTTAAAATGTAATTAAAAAGTCTTAGAACGATTGTCCTAAGTAAACCCAAAGAAAAACGCAGTTTCAAACTTTTCAACGAAAATCACTTCAAGTTGCTGCTCTATTTAGTGTCCAGCCAATTCCCCGGCACTCTACTCAAAGCAAACACTTTCGAATTTGATTTTCAATGGATTTATCTGCTATTTGTGTTTCTGGTTAAGGTTAAGGAGGTTTGTGTTTCGAATTTGATTTTCAATGGACTTTTTTTGATATTTGTGTTTCTGGTTAAGGTTAAGGGGGTTTGTGTTTCGAATTTGATTTTCAATGGATTTTTTTTGCTATTTGTGTTTCTGGTTAAGGTTGTGCTTCTGGTTAAGGGGGTAAGGTAGTAAGATAAGGGGTAAGTTTCTGGCAAAGATAGTAATTAAGAAAAAACGTGCAAAATAAGTTTAACGCACAATTCCCTCTTAAGAAATAAAGCAAACATCCTGACAGAAGATACAAGTGTTAACAGGAACCTAAACATTTAAAATACATATACATATATACAATGTTGAATTCCACACATATTAAAGTTCTGTACAGAATTAAAAGATAGATAAATGTATAAACAAAAAGTTATAAGAAACTAGGATTGGGGCTTTAACTAAACTGTCCACAAAATACAACTAATGGAAAGTCTAAAATGCACATTCATCACCAGTTTTGACATGAGCAGATCAATCATTTGGCGGACAAAATGTCCCAAATCTGTTAGGACTTATTATATGCGTCAGCATTGCTTATGTGGATTAAGGTCTCAAGTATATTTCAGAATGGCAACTGTATTACTACGTAATAAGTTTAAGAATTTTTTTTCAAAATAAAATAATCCAATCCAATGTTTTCTATCACTCGCAATCTTAAACAAAAGAAATTGTTCAAAAATGGATCGAAAAAAAGAATAAAGAATAAAGAAGAGATATAAAACTAACTCCACAAGTTCACTTACATATGGATTTTTTCTACTTCATTACGAAGCTGATTTTCATCAAATTCCTCTTTATCACCTTCATCTTCTTCATAATCATCAAGACCATCTTCATTTTCATCACCACTTCCTAATTCTGAGCCACTGAGTTCGGCTTCATTCTCCAAAAACTCTTTCCTTAATTTCCTAAGATAAAACATATTATTAAAGGTCCAATAATGTAGTCAAAATAATGTAGTTAAACACTTGGGATTTTATTTATTTCTCATTAAGGCCCATTCACTATGAGATGTTTGCGAATACCAAGATTTAATTAGCGCTAATTTCGAGAATCAGTTAAAATACATCGATTTGACCTTTGGGCCAAGCCAATTTCGAAGAATATTGTGATAAGCTAATATCCGAACCTTATCCAAATAGAGGAAAAAGTACCAACAATATGGAAAAATGGAATAAAAAATAAGTAAAATAGAGAAATAATGGGATAGCGATATAACAGGAAAGAGGAATAATAGGAATAGCTACTTGAGCTCAGATCTGAGATAAAGACATAACGTGGAATAATTACTTAATTGTTTAATTAATTTATTAAGTAATAATTATTTAATTGAATAATTAATTGTTTAAATTATCTGAAATGTAAATAAAGTAGCGTACCGAATTCATATTCACCGACTTTCAGATCAGAATTGAGATTTACTGAGTGGTAAAATCTGATCACTAGCATCAGCTAATAACAGGTATCAGAAAAGACAAAGTTTCATTATTGGTAATATCTCACTTTAAAAAGGCGTTTATACTTCTTTGATCCTTGTTTTCTTTTTTCATGGAATTTTGATTCCTCTCTTTTGCTATACTGTTTTTATCATCATCATAAAAAAAAAAAAAAAAAAAAAAAAAAAAAAAAAATCAGGGCTAGTGACCTGAGGAATGCGTGCAAACCAGACGGCAGGTCGCAGAACCGTCATTTTCAGCTTTTTGGGGGAGGAGAAAAAAGCCAAGAGCTTTCTTAATAGGAGGGGGGCGGGCAATGCGTCTCACAGTCGTTTCAGCTGATCGCTTTTTCGATTAACAAAAATAATTACAATTACTTTCGTCCTAATTTCACGACCCCTGAGCTTATCTTTACCTGGGAATAGTAATGTGAAGATCAGCGGCTAGTAAGAATAATGAACAAATTAGTTTAGGAGATATCTGTCATCATGTTAATAAAACTCCTTAGTTTTAACCTTTTAAGTGTGCAATTAAAAATCACTTGATTTACGGATATCTTCTTTCAGCTGATTTTTTTTCAGTATCACGTTTTAGCTCGACTTATGAAATAAATGAAAAATAAAAAGCCAGCCCCTTTCTAATTTAAAAAAGAAGAAAAAAAATGAGGACGCATCAGTGCTGCCAATACAATCTGCTTTCTCTTGAGAAAGCAAAAAGTGATTTTCCTTGTTGTTGAGACCAGTAGACTATAAGTTTCCTGGTCAGGGTTTTCGGCCTTGGCAATCCCAGTGGTGTACTTTTATTTCGGTTCCAACTGCATTTTACAGAGTTTTCAGGTCAACTCTATTTTATAGAATATTTATGGGAAAAAATTCTGAAAAATTTGTTTTCGAAATAAAATTTTATTATTAAGACTAATCAAAATAACAGTTATCACTCCTGAATCAGCTACAAACGTCAATTTCTTCTCACTAGTAAGTTTTTTGAATGTATTAAAAAAAGTTTCTGGTTACTATGGGCCGTGGTTCATTCTTTACTAGGGTGAAGCTACCACTGCGACTATGAAATACAAAATTAACAATAGCCTACCCTTTATTGTTGACAAGCTGGGTGGGAATTTCATTTTCATCACTATCATAGGCAACATCTTCGATCTCCGCACCTCCTTCGGAAACATCTTCTTTAGTCTCATATTCATCATCTGAGACTTCAGATTCCTCAACTTCGGCATTATCATCATCGTCATCTTGAAGGGAAATAAATTATTTATACATATATATTGATACTACTGCTATACCACTCAAGCCAACGATGCAAGGATTGGCTATCATGGTTGCCGTTTTTTTCTTTTTTTAACTAATTTTTTCCAGAGGAATAGCCTAAGGATAGTTCTAGATACCTGATTGACTGGCCATAAGTCAACCAACAGACTGTACGAAAAATATGGCTCTATCCCACTTTTGAGGGCTATAATGAAAGAAAGGTTGAGACGACTAGGATACGTTTTAGGGACGAAGGCTGACAGATTGGGAAAGATAATTCTTCTTAGCCATCCGTCAGGGGAACACAAGGCCATCTATAAGGCAGGTTATAGATGGCATATAAGTTGGAGATGGCAGGTTGTCCTTGAATGGGATACGAAGATGTCACAAGGAAATTGGAATTAAGATTTGAAGGAAATTGGAACTTCTTGGGAGGGTGTAAAGAGGGGAGCTTTAAACAGATTGGGATGGAAGAGGAGCGTGTGCAGCTGTGTTTTCCCTAGGCAGCTTAGTGCTGCAATGAGTTTTTCGTTGTAGTAGTAGCCAAAATGGCAAAAACGATTAGCGGGAATTGGACTGATTGTAAGATTTTTGTTTGTATTGAGTTAAATTTCTGTATTATGTTAATCTTTGTGTACTTGATTACCCAGTTGAATTTTTACAAGCCAAAATGAATAGCTTGAACTTTGAAACAGACAAAAATACACTGAGCGGCTGTGCAAGGCCTAGAAAAGCGAGAAGATATAGAAGAAAAAAGACATAGAAGTTTAAGTCAGAAAAAAATTGAGGGGAAAGTAATGATAACAATAATAAATTTCATTATAAGCCTAATAATGCCATACAAAACAATATTTTATAATATACATCACAATATTACTACTACTAACAACTCACCGCAGCACCTAGCCAAGTGAAGCCAACACACCTACGCATGCTCCTTTTCCATCCCAATCTATTCAAAGCCCATGAAGTTCCCAATTCCTTTAAATCTTTCTTTACGACATCCTCCTACCCCAGACAAGGACGAACTGTTTTCCATTTAGCCCTAGATGGTTGGCCAAAAAGAACAATTTTCGTCAATATGCCATCTTTCAACGACACAACGTGGCCTAGTGACCCCAACCTATCTTTCATTTTAACACAAGAGAGCGCCATTGTACCACATTTTTTGTATAGTCAACTGTTTGAAATATGGTCTGTCAGCCGGGTACCCAGAACAATCCTTAAGCAATTTCTCTGGAAAACATCTAGCAAATCTTCATCGGCTTTTCGGAGCGCCCATGCTTCAGAGCCATATTTGACCACTGTCCTCCCTGTAGCTTCTAATATTCTAATCTTGGTTTGCAGACTTATCTTCCTATTCTTCCAAACTTTTTTTAATTGTGAAAAAACACCCTGAGCCTTGGCTATTCTACTTTTGACATCTTCGCTGCTCAAACCATCTTTACTAATAATACTACCAAGGTAAGTGAAGCTGCCCACCTAATCAATCTTTTTATTACCCAACGTCACCTTTTCATCTTCACTTATTCCTAGCCTTAGTAACTTAGTCTTTTTTATATTAATTTTTAAACTTATTCTAGCACCCTGAACTTGCAAAACCTCTAAAAGTTCATTCATTTTGCTGAACGTTTCATCTAAGATGCTTAAATTTTATGCATAATATAATGCAATAAGACTTTTTCCTTCTCGTTCGATTCTGTGCCTACCCATTGCCTTCCTAGTGTTCCTGAAGGTAGGATTCTTCAGAAAAGCCCATGTAAAGGGGGATGAAACAAACCCTTCCTTCAATTCGGAGCCAATACAAAACTAGATGCTAAACTCATTTCCTACCTTAACCGCAACGGTGTTATTCTCGTACATAGCACTAATCACTTTAATGTATTTGTCTGGTATACCATACAAGGATAAAACTTCTGCTAAAGTTTTTCTATCTACAAAATCAAGGACTTGCTCATAATCTATAGAACTGAAGACAAAAGGTGCTCGAAAAGTCAGGCACTTCTCATTTATTAACCTAAGAGTGAAAATTTGGTAGACACATCCTCTACCTTTTCTAAACCCGCACTGTTCTTCTCTTAAAACTTTGTCTACGGCATCTCTGAGTCTAAAAAGTATCATATTGCTAAGTCATTTACTACCTACAGAGACAAGACTAATTCCTCGATAATTAGGTTCTCCTAAAATCGTTAGGTTCTTCCCCTTTTTTAAAAATCATATTCATAATCTTCAGTAACTAATTTGTAACCTCAGAGCCACCATATTTAAGAAACTCATTTACCACCCTATCAGCACCTGGAGCCTTATTATTTTTTTATCCTTTTAGTACTGTCACGGATTCCTCCTCAAAAAATAAATTGTCCCTCACATCCAATACATCAAAGACTTCTGCATTTCTCTCTATATCTCTTCCTTGAGCTCTATCTCAGTTAAGAAAATTCTCAAAATCTTAAACTTATCTCGCTTTATTCTTTTCCTTATCGCTAATTGCGGCCCAATTCCTATCTTTAACTGGGCCAAATCCGCATTGACTACTCCCTCTCAATTTGTTAACATGCCAGTACAATATTTTACCATTATGCCGTCTAGCTGCATCTTCCAGATCCTGGGCAATTTTATCTATGGCCTCTACTTCACACCTCCTAGTTCATATTTTAATGCTTTCTCCACTTTCTTGATATTCCTATTGTTTTCGTATGGTCTTTCACTAAGGTCATTTTTGTGCAAGTCCTTTCTCCTGTCAAGCAAAAATTAAGCTTTTTCAGCAATACTATTAGCTGCAGTTCCAGCTTTCTTCCCTAATGAACCTTTAGCAATTTCACAAGTTATTATTTCAATATTATTCCAACCATCTTCCACATTATCAAATTTTAAACTCTAAATTTTAGTATGCAACTGTTCCTGGAAAGTTTCTTTCAAATTCTTATCCTGGAGTCTACCAACATCATAACTTCCCGGGAGGTAGCTACCCTTCTGATATTTCATCTTTAAATTAACACTTGACACTACTAGATGATGATCTTTACTCTTAACATCAATAACGGCACTCCTATATACCCTAGTATCTTGTATTAATCCTGCCAGTCTTCTGTTTACTAAAACATAATCAATAAGGTTATCTGTCTTACCCTCACTTGAATACCATGTAAACTTATGATTTATGACCAAATACTGTATTGGTTATAACTAGATTGGTTTACCTGCAAAATTGCAAAGTCTGTATCCATTACTGTTTTCTTTTCCTACATCAAATTTACCTAGGCTAGGGTACCATCTATCCCTATTTCTACCAACCTGGGCGTTAAAATCTCCCAGAAAAAACATCATATTTCTACCTGGGACCCTGTCTATTTGCTAATGTAACTGTAAGTAAGACTCATCTGAGTCACTAGTATCTCCGTCAGTCGGTTCTAAAGGGGCATATACTACTTTAACTGATACCCTTTTCGTCACAAAATGATCAAGTACTATCCTATTATTAATACCTTCCGAGCCTAAACAAGACTTAGCAGCTTCCTTATTCATCATGAGCCCTACTCCCTGTCTATGTACCCCATACGTCCTGCCTGAGTAAAAAAATTCTACATCACCTAATTTCATACTTCATACCCCTTGGATATGAGTTTCTGAAACTCCTAATAAATCCAGTTCGAATCGTCTGAATTCGTCAGTCAAAATGGCGATACGACAGTCATTTTTTAACGTCGTAACATTCCAAGTTCCAATTTTCATGTTCTTTAAATAATTAAAATTATTTTCGTCTCGGGACGGGGATCACATATCTTCTCAAGTCTACACCGAAGTGCTTAAGCTGGGTTAGAACCGGAGAGCAAGAAGTCCCTGGGACCTCCATAAATGGGGGCTTTGTGCAATCCTGGGTTCATCTTGGTCACAACATGGTTTTCAGCACCTGGCGATGCTCTTCTATCAACAAGAGTCAAAATCCTGCACAGACAATCTCAAGCCTATTACCTCCGACTCATTATATATTCATGCCTACAAATATTATGCTATTATGGGGAGGCAGCCCATAACAGATAAATTAGCTAGGAAGAGGTTTTTCAGCCAGAAACCGCCCGTCAAAACATACCAAGCCCAGAAGAATTATCCACTAGTCAGAATCCCGTGCGAATGCTGAGTCGTTTACTAGGCTATAATTTCCTCGAGGGGCGCCACTCCTCAAGTAGAAATAGAGTTGACCGCAAGGTCCCCAGTCTTGAAGGTACCCCGAAAGCGTCGAGACAGCCCTTTGCAGAGGCCATTGTCCATAGACCTGGATCTTACGCCCTGCTGCAGTTGTCCTCCTATAGAGGATCCTCCCGCGATGGTGTTCTCCATCACCATGCAATTTAACCCATTACTGGGAGAAGGTTTGTGACTTATGGGACTTGTGGAAAAACCAGTGGGCCCTTTTGAGTGTACATTCGAGGGGCCTTCTTCCTCCTCCGCCTGTATTTATGAACCCGGGCGACGGTGCCCCAGTTTCTATTATGGACCCCCAGGGACAAGGTCCCCCCCTTGGTGCGTGCCTCCTGTGGAGGTACCCTACATATTTGTAGGGCGTTCCCCAATCGCCACCTGGGGATACGCTGAATTGCCTGGGGGAGGCCAACTAATATCTAGCCTAATTTATTGATTCACCTCAACATTAGCTTGTAAAACTAATGTAAGATTAATGTCTAGCCTAATTTATTGATTCACTTCAACATTAGCTTACAAAACTAATGTGAAACCAATATCTAGCCTGATTTAATGATTCACTTCAACATTAACTTGCAAAACTAATGTAAAACGAATATCTAGCCTATTTTATTGACTCACTTCAACATTAGCTTGCAAAACTAATATAAAACCGATATCTAGCCTAATTTAATGATTCACTTCAACATTAGCTTGCAAAACTAACGTAAAACTAATATCTAGCCACATTACAATATAATAACAAAAACACTAATCATCTTTCTCCTCCAAGAAGAAAAAACATACACACACTCAGTTGTATATTATACTATCTTTATAAGTGAGGAATGATTGTGTATGTATGAATTTTCTGGGTTTTTTTTCTGGTTATTGATGTCTTTCACTTCTCTCTTTCTTTTTCTTTTTATCTATTTCATGTTTATTTTATATTTATTATGTTTATCTTTATTTATCTATCTTCTCTTTTTGCTATTTTGACTGGCTGGCTGATTATGGACCAGTTAAAACCACAAAATAATTCCAATGCAAGAGGAAAAGAGCTTATAATACAATTGGCGACAATTAATCAATCTAAAAATAAAAGAAAGACAAACTAACCAGAGAGAACAATCCTTCTACTTTTTCTACTTTCTTTTTTCTCTTCTTCTTCATCAGAATCAATTCGAGCTGATATTATTTTTTCTTCATTTTCATCATTCCCGGGAT
Organism: Artemia sp. Qi Xiang Cuo; assembly: GCF_049724085.1. NCBI lineage: Eukaryota > Metazoa > Arthropoda > Branchiopoda > Anostraca > Artemiidae > Artemia > Artemia sp. Qi Xiang Cuo. The sequence goes on along the minus strand of NC_142813.1, from coordinate 7,148,526 downwards.
TATTAACCTCTTCGACATTTTCTCCATCTGAATCGTCTTCATCCAAGGTGATTCTCCTTCTGACTCTGAAAAACATACAGTTTCCTTCAATATACATAGGACTCCAAGATTCCTTGTCGCTTAGCTCAACAAAAGGAAAACACTGACATAAAAAGAAGAAGAAGATAAATTCCTGCTTACAACAATCACATGCATGTGGAGTTTTTTTTTCCTGTTTTGTTTACTTGGGAGTTTGAGCATGGATGGAAAATGTGTTTCCCCTAAGTTAGAAGAGAAACAGTGTTTGTGTTTTTACAGATGTGTTCCTCTGATCTTATTAGAGAATGTGTTTTGTGATCTTATAGATGTGTTCCTATGTTCTTAACAGAGAATGTGTTTCCTAATCCTATAGATGTGTTCCTATAATGCATACTTACGTCCTGAATAAATAAGATGTTTTATGATCTTAGAGATGAGTTCCTATAATACGTTCCTATGTTCTTTATAGAGAATGTGTTTTGTGATCTTATAGACGTGTTCCTATGTTCTTAATAGAGAATGTATTTTGTGATCCTATAGATGTGTTCATATAACCCATACTTACGTCCTGAATAAAGAATGTCTTTAATGATCTTATAGATGTGTTTCTATAGATGCGTTCCTATAATGCATACTTACGTCCTGAATAAAAAATGTGTTTTATGATCACATAGATGTGTTCCTATAATGCGGTCCTATATTCTGAATAGAGAATGTATTTTGTGATCCTATAGATGTGTTCCTATAATGCATACTCACGTCCTGAATAAAAAATGTGTTTTATTATCACATAGATGTGTTTCTATAATGCTGTCCTATATTCTTAATAGAGAATGTGTTTTGTGATCTTATAAATGTGTTCATATGTTCTTAATAAAGAATGTGTTTTGTAATCCTCTAGATGTGTTCCTATAATGCATACTTACGTCCTGAATAAAGAATGTGTTTTATGATCTTATAGATGTGTTCCTACGTTCTTACTAAAGAATGTGTTTTGTAATCCTATAGATGTGTTCCTATAATGCATACTTAAGTCCTGAATAAAAAATGTGTTTTTAGTATCACATAGATGTGTTCCTATAATGCGGTCCTATATTCTGAATAGAGAATGTATTTTGTGATCTTATAGATGTGTTCATATGTTCTTAATAAAGAATGTGTTTTGTAATCCTATAGATGTGTTCCTATAATGCATACTTACGTCCTTAATAAAAAATGTGTTTTATGATCACATAGATGTGTTCCTATAATGCGGTCCTATATTCTGAATAGAGAATGTATTTTGTGATCCTATAGATGTGTTCCTATAATGCATACTTACGTCCTGAATAAAAAATGTGTTTTATAATCACATAGATGTGTTCCTATAATGCGGTCCTATATTCTTAATAGAGAATGTGTTTTGTGATCTTATAGATGTGTTCATATGTTCTTAATAAAGAATGTGTTTTGTAGTACTATATATGTGTTCCTATAATGTATACTTACGTCCTGAATAAAAAATGTGTTTTTATGATCACATAGATGTGTTCCTATAATGCGGTCCTATATTCTGAATAGAGAATGTATTTTGTGATCTTATAGATGTGTTCATATGTTCTTAATAAAGAATGTGTTTTGTAATCCTATAGATGTGGTCCTATAATGCATACTTATGTCCTGAATAAAAAATGTGTTTTTATGATCACAAAGATTTGTTCCTATAATGCGGTCCTATATTCTGAATAGAGAATGTATTTTGTGATCCTATAGATGTGTTCATATAATGAATAATTACGTCCTGAATAAAAAATGTGTTTTATAATCACATAGATGTGTTCCTATAATGCGGTCCTATATTCTTAATAGAGAATGTATTTTGTGATCTTATAAATGTGTTCATATGTTCTTAATAAAGAATGTGTTTTGTAATCCTATAGATGTGTTCCTATAATGCATACTTACGTCCTGAATAAAAAATCTGTTTTTATGATCACATAGATGTGTTCCTATAATGCGGTCCTATATTCTAAATGGAGAATGTATTTTGTGATCCTATAGATGTGTTCCTATAATGCATACTTACGTCCTGAATAAAAAATGTGTTTTATGATCACATAGATGTGTGTCCTATAATGCGGTCCTATATTCTTAATAGAGAATGTATTTTGTGATCTTATAAATGTGTTCATATGTTCTTAATATAGAATGTGTTTTGTAATCCTATAGATGTGTTCCTATAATGAATAATTACGTCCTGAATAAAAAATGTGTTTTTATGATCACATAGATGTGTCCCTATAATGCGGTCCTATATTCTGAATAGAGAATGTATTTTGTAATCCTATAGATGTGTTCCTATAATGCATACTTACGTCCTGAATAAAAAATGTGTTTTTATGATCACATAGATGTGTTCCTATAATGCGGTCCTATATTCTGAATAGAGAATGTGTTTTGTGATCTTATATATGTGTTCATATGTTCTTAATAGAGAATGTATTTTGTGATCCTATAGATGTGTTCCTATAATGCATACTTACGTCCTGAATAAAAAATGTGTTTTATGATCAAATAGATGTGTTCCTATAATGCGGTCCTATATTCTGAATAGAGAATGTATTTTGTGATCCTATAGATGTGTTCCTATAATGCATACTTACGTCCTGAATAAAAAATGTGTTTTATGATCACATAGATGTGTTTCTATAATGCGGTCCTTTATTCTTAATAGAGAATGTATTTTGTGATCTTATAGATGTGTTCATATGTTCTTAATATAGAATGTGTTTTGTAATCCTATAGATGTGTTCCTATAATGCATAATTACGTCCTGAATAAAAAATGTGTTTTTATGATCACATAGATGTGTTCCTATAATGCGGTCCTATATTCTGAATATAGAATGTATTTTGTGATCCTATAGATGTGTTCCTATAATGCATACTTACGTCCTGAATAAAAAATGTGTTTTATAATCACATAGATGTGTTCCTATAATGCGGTCCTATATTCTTAATAGAGAATGTGTTTTGTGATCTTATAGATGTGTTCATATGTTCTTAATAAAGAATGTTTTTTGTAATCCTATAGATGTGTTCCTATAATGCATACTTACGTCCTGAATAAAAAAATCTGTTTTTATGATCACAAAGATGTGTTCCTATAATGCGGTCCTATATTCTAAATGGAGAATGTATTTTGTGATCATATAGATGTGTTCCTATAATGAATACTTACCTCCTGAATAAAAAATGTGTTTTATAATCACATAGATGTGTTCCTATAATGCGGTCCTATATTCTTAATAGAGAATGTGTTTTGTGATCTTATAGATGTGTTCATATGTTCTTAATAAAGAATGTGTTTTGTATTCCTATATATTTGTTCCTATAATGTATACTTACGTCCTGAATAAAAAATGTGTTTTTATGATCACATAGATGTGTTCCTATAATGCGGTCCTATATTCTGAATAGAGAATGTTTTTTGTGATCTTATAGATGTGTTCATATGTTCTTAATAAAGAATGTGTTTTGTAATCGTATAGATGTGTTCCTATAATGCATACTTACGTCCTGAATAAATAATGTGTTTTTATGATCACATAGATGTGTTCCTATAATGCGGTCCTATATTCTGAATAGAGAATTTGTTTTGTGATCCTATATATGTGTTCCTATAATTTATACTTACGTCCTGAAAAAAAATGTGTTTTATTATCACATAGATGTGTTCCTATAATGAGGTCCTATATTCTTAATAGAGACTGTATTTTGTGATCTTATAGATGTGTTCATATTTTCTTAATAAAGAATGTGTTTTGTAATCCTATAGATGTGTTCCTATAATGCATACTTACGTCCTGAATAAAAAATGTGTTTTATTATCACATAGATGTGTAACTATAATGCGGTCCTATATTCTGAAAAGAGAATGTATTTTGTGATCCTATAGATGTGTTCCTATAATGCATACTTACGTCCTGAATAAAAAATGTGTTTTATGATCACATAGATGTGTTTCTATAATGCGGTCCTATATTCTTAATAGAGAATGTGTTTTGTGATCTTATAGATGTGTTCATATGTTCTTAATAAAGAATGTGTTTTGTAATCCTATAGATGTGTTCCTATAATGCATACTTACGTCCTGAATAAAAAATGTGTTTTTATGATCACATAGATGTGTTCCTATAATGCGTTCCTATATTCTGAATAGAGAATGTATTTTGTGATCTTATAGATGTGTTCATATGTTCTAAATAGAGAATGTATTTTGTGATCCTCTAGATGTGTTCCAATAATGCATACTTACGTCCTGAATAAAAAATGTGTTTTATGATCAAATAGATGTGTTCCTATAATGCGGTCCTATATTCTGAATAGAGAATGTATTTTGTGATCCTATAGATGTGTTCATATAATGCATACTTACGTCCTGAATAAAAAATGTGTTTTATGATCACATAGATGTGTTTCTATAATGCGGTCCTATATTCTTAATAGAGAATGTGTTTTGTGATCTTATAGATGTGTTCATATGTTCTTAATATAGAATGTGTTTTGTAATCCTATAGATGTGTTCCTATAATGCATGCTTACGTCCTGAATAAAGAATGTGTTTTATGATCTTATAGATGTGTTCCTACGTTCTTACTAGAGAATGTGTTTTGTAATCCTATAGATGTGTTCCTATAATGCATACTTATGTCCTGAATAAAAAATGTGTTTTTAGTATCACATAGATGTGTTCCTATAATGCGGTCCTATATTCTGAATAGAGAATGTATTTTGTGATCCTATAGATGTGTTCCTATAATGCATACTTACGTCCTGAATAAAAAATGTGTTTTATGATCCTATAGATGTGTTCATATGTTCTTAATATATAATGTGTTTCGTAATCCTATAGATGTGTTCCTAAAATGCATACTTACGTCCTAAATAAAAAATGTGTTTTATGATCAAATAGATGTGTTCCTATAATGAGGTCCTATATTCTGAATAGAGAATGGGTATTGTGATCTTATAAATGTGTTCATTTGTTCTTAATAAAGAAATTGTTTTGTAATCCTATAGATGTGTTCCTATAATGCATACTTACGTCCTGAATAAAAAATCTGTTTTTATGATCACATAGATGTGTTCCTATAATGCGGTCCTATATTCTAAATAGAGAATGTTTTTTGTGATCTTATAGATGTGTTCATATGTTCTTAATAAAGAATGTGTTTTGTAATCCTATAGATGTGTTCCTATAATGCATACTTACGTCCTGAATAGAGAATGTGTTTTGTGATCTTATAGATGTGTTCATATGTTCTAAATAAAAAATGTGTTTTATGATCACATAGATGTGTTCCTATAATGCGATCCTATATTCTGAATAGAGAATGTATTTTGTGATCCTATAGATGTGTTCCTATAATGCATACTTACGTCCTGAATAAAAAATGTGTTTTATTATCACATAGATGTGTTTCTATATTGCGGTCCTTTATTCTTAATAGAGAATGTGTTTTGTGATCTTATAGATGTGTTCATATGTTCTTAATAAAGAATGTGTTTTGTAATCCTATAGATGTGTTCCTATAATGCATACTTACGTCCTGAATAAAAAATGTGTTTTTATGATCACATAGATGTGTTCCTATAATGCGGTCCTATATTCTAAATGGAGAATGTATTTTGTGATCCTATAGATGTGTTCCTATAATGCATACTTACGTCCTGAATAAAAAATGTGTTTTATTATCACATAGATGTGTTCCTATAATGCGGTCCTATATTCTTAATAGAGAATGTATTTTGTGATCTTATAGATGTGTTCATATGTTCTTAATAAAGAATGTGTTTTGTAATCCTATAGATGTGTTCCTATAATGCATACTTACGTCCTGAATAAAAATGTGTTTTTATGATCACATAGATGTGTTCCTATAATGCGGTCCTATATTCTGAATAGAGAATGTATTTTGTGATCCTATAGATGTGTTCCTATAATGCATACTTACGTCCTGAATAAAAAATGTGTTTTATAATCACATAGATGTGTTCCTATAATGCGGTCCTATATTCTTAATAGAGAATGTGTTTTGTGATCTTATAGATGTGTTCATATGTTCTTAATAAAGAATGTGTTTTGTAGTCCTATATATGTGTTCCTATAATGTATACTTACGTCCTGAATAAAAAATGTGTTTTTATGATCACATAGATGTGTTCCTATAATGCGGTCCTATATTCTGAATAGAGAATGTATTTTGTGATCTTATAGATGTGTTCATATGTTCTTAATAAAGAATGTGTTTTGTAATCCTATAGATGTGTTCCTATAATGCATACTTACGTCCTGAATAAAAAATGTGTTTTTATGATCACATAGATTTGTTCCTATAATGCGGTCCTATATTCTGAATAGAGAATGTATTTTGTGATCCTATAGATGTGTTCCTATAATGCATACTTACGTCCTAAAAAAAAATGTGTTTTATGATAACATAGATGTGTTCCTATAATGCGGTCCTATATTCTTAATAGAGAATGTATTTTGTGATCTTATAGATGTGTTCATATGTTCTTAATAAAGAATGTGTTTTGTAATCCTATAGATGTGTTCCTATAATGCATACTTACGTCCTGAAAAAAAATGTGTTTTATAATCACATAGATGTGTTCCTATAATGCGGTCCTATATTCTTAATAGAGAATGTATTTTGTGATCATATAGATGTGTTCCTATAATGCATACTTACGTCCTGAATAAAAAATGTGTTTTATTATCACATAGATGTGTGTCTATAATGCGGTCCTATATTCTTAATAGAGAATGTTTTTTGTGATCTTATAGATGTGTTCATATGTTCTTAATAAAGAATGTTTTTTGTTATCCTATAGATGTGTTCCTATAATGCATACTTACGTCCTGAATAAAAAAATGTGTTTTTATGATCACATAGATGTGTTCCTATAATGCGGTCCTATATTCTGAATAGAGAATGTGTTTTGTGATCTTATATATGTGTTCATATGTTCTTAATAGAGAATGTATTTTGTGATCCTATAGATGTGTTCCTATAATGCATACTTACGTCCTGAATAAAAAATGTGTTTTATGATCAAATAGATGTGTTCCTATAATGCGGTCCTATATTCTGAATAGAGAATGTATTTTGTGATCCTATAGATGTGTTCCTATAATGCATACTTACGATCTGAATAAAAAATGTGTTTTATGATCACATAGATGTGTTACTATAATGCGGTCCTATATTCTTAATAGAGAATGTATTTTGTGATCTTATAGATGTGTTCATATGTTCTTAATAAAGAATGTTTTTTGTAATCCTATAGATGTGTTCCTATAATGCATACTTACGTCCTGAATAAAAAATGTGTTTTTATGATCACATAGATGTGTTACTATAATGCGGTCCTATATTCTGAATAGAGAATGTATTTTGTGATCCTAAAGATGTGTTCCTATAATGCATACTTACGTCCTGAATAAAAAATGTGTTTTATGATCACATAGATGTGTTCCTATAATGCGGTCCTATATTCTTAATAGAGAATGTGTTTTGTGATCTTATAGATGTGTTCATATGTTCTTAATAAAGAAAGTTTTTTGTAATCCTATAGATGTGTTCCTATAATGCATACTTACGTCCTGAATAAAAAATGTGTTTTATGATCACATAGATGTGTTCCTATAATGCGGTCCTATATTCTGAATAGAGAATGTATTTTGTGATCCTATAGATGTGTTCCTATAATGCATACTTACGTCCTGAATAAAAAATTTGTTTTATGATCACATAGATGTGTTCCTATAATGCGGTCCTATATTCTGAATAGAGAATGTGTTTTGTGATCTTATAGATGTGTTCATATGTTCTGAATAGAGATTGTATTTTGTGATCCTATAGATGTGTTCCAATAATGCATACTTACGTCCTGAATAAAAAATGTGTTTTATAATCACATAGATGTGTTCCTATAATGCGGTCCTATATTCTTAATAGAGAATGTATATTGTGATCTTATAGATGTGTTCATATGTTCTGAAAAGAGAATGTATTTTGTGATCCTAAAGATGTGTTCCAATAATTCATACTCACGTCCTGAATAAAAAATGTGTTTTATAATCACATAGATGTGTTTCTATAATGCGGTCCTATATTCTTAATAGAGACTGGGTTTTGTGATCTTATAAATGTGTTCATTTGTCCTGAATAAAGAATGTGTTTTGTGATCCTATAGATGTGTTCCTATAATGCATACTTACGTCCTGAATAAAAAATGTGTTTTATGATCACATAGATGTGTTCCTATAATGCGGTCCTATATTCTTAATAGAGAACGTGTTTTGTGATCTTATAGATGTGTTCATATGTTCTTAATAAAGAATGTGTTTTGTAATCCTATAGATGTGTTCCTATAATGCATAATTACGTCCTGAATAAAAAATGTGTTTTATGATCACATAGATGTGTTCCTATAATGCGGTCCTATATTCTGAAAAGAGAATGTATTTTGTGATCCTATAGATGTGTTCCTATAATGCATACTTACGTCCTGAATAAAAAATGTGTTTTATGATCACATACATGTGTTCCTATAATGCGGTCCTATATTCTTAATAGAGAATGTGTTTTGTGATCTTATAGATGTGTTCATATGTTCTGAATAAAAAATGTGTTTTATGATCACATAGATGTGTTCCTATAATGCGGTCATATATTCTGAAAAGAGAATGTTTTTTGTGATTCTAAAGATGTGTTCCAATAATGAATACTAACGTCCTGAATAAAAAATTTGTTTTATAATCACATAGATGTGTTTCTATAATGCGGTCCTATATTCTTAATAGAGAATGTGTTTTGTGATCTTATAGATGTGTTCATATGTTATTAATAAAGAATGTGTTTTGTAATCCTATAGATGTGTTCCTATAATGCATACTTACGTCCTTAATAAAAAATGTGTTTTATTATCAAATATATTTGTTCCTATAATGCGGTCCTATATTCTTAATAGAGAATGTTTTTTGTGATCCTATATATGTGTTCCTATAATGCATACTTACGTCCTGAATAAAAAATGTGTTTTATGATCACATAGATGTGTTCCTATAATGCGGTCCTATATTCTTAATAGAGAATGTGTTTTGTGATCTTATATATGTGTTCATATGTTCTTAATAGAGAATGTTTTTTGTTATCCTATAGATGGGTTACTATAATGCATTCTTATGTCCTGAATAAAATATGTGTTTTTATGATCAAAGATATTTGTCCCTATAATGCTATCCTATGTTATGAAAATATAATGTATTTTGTAATTATAGATATCTGTTCATATAATGAATAAACACGAACTGAATAAAAAATGTGTTTTATAATCACAGAGATGTGTTTCTATAATGCGGTCCTATATTCTTAATAGAGAATGTTTTTTGTGATCTTATAGATGTGTTCATATGTTCTTAATAAAGAATGTTTTTTGTAATCCTATAGATGTGTTCCTATAATGCATACTTACGTCCTGAATAAAAAAAGTGTTTTATGATCACATAGATTTGTTCCTATAATGCGGTCCTATATTCTTAATAGAGAATGTGTTTTGTGATCTTATAGATGTGTTCATATGTTCTTAATAAAGAATGTGTTTTGTAATCCTATAGATGTGTTCCTATAATGCATACTTACGTCCTGAATAAAAAATGTGTTTTTATGATCACATAGATTTGTCCCTATAATGCGGTCATATATTCTGAAAAGAGAATGTATTTTGTAATCCTATAGATGTGTTCCTATAATGCATACTTACGTCCTGAATAAAAAATGTTTATTTATGATCACATAGATGTGTTCCTATAATGCGGTCCTATATTCTGAATAGAGAATGTGTTTTGTGATCTTATATATGTGTTCATATGTTCTTAATAGAGAATGTATTTTGTGATCCTATAGATGTGTTCATATGTTCTTAATAAAGAACGTGTTTTGTCATCCTATAGATGTGTTCCTATAATGCATACTTACGTCCGGAATAAAAAATGTGTTTTTATGATCACATAGATTTGTCCCTATAATGCGGTCCTATATTCTGAAAAGAGAATGTCTTTTGTAATCCTATAGATGTGTTCCTATAATGCATACTTTCGTCCGGAATAAAAAATTTGTTTTTATGATCACATAGATGTGTTCCTATAATGCGGTCCTATATTCTGAATAGAGAATGTATTTTGTGATCTTATAGATGTGTTCATATGTTCTAAATAGAGAATGTATTTTGTGATCCTATAGATGTGTTCCAATAATGCATACTTACGTCCTGAATAAAAAATGTGTTTTATGATCACATAGATGTGTTCCTATAATGCGGTCCTATATTCTGAATAGAGAATGTGTTTTGTGATCTTATAGATGTGTTCATATGTTCTTAATAGAGAATGTATTTTGTGATCCTATATATGTGTTCATATGTTCTTAATATAGAATGTGTTTTGTTATCCTATAGATGTGTTCCTATAATGCATACTTACGTCCTGAATAAAAAATGTGTTTTATGATCACATAGATGTGTTCCTATAATGCGGTCCTATATTCTTAATAGAGAATGGGTTTTGTGATCTTATAGATGTGTTCATTTGTTCTTAATAAAGAATGTGTTTTGTGATCCTATAGATGTGCTCCTATAATGCATACTTACGTCCTGAATAAAGAATTTGTTTTATCATCTTATAGATGTGTTCCTATGTTCTTAATAGAGAATGTGTTTTGTGATCCTATAAATGTGTTTTTATAATGCATAGTTACGCCCTTAATAAAAAATGTGTTTTATGATCACATAGATGTGTTCCTATAATGCGGTCCTATATTCTTAATAGAGAATGTGTTTTGTGATCTTATAGATGTGTTCATATGTTCTTAATAAAAGAATGTGTTTTGTAATCCTATAGATGTGTTCCTATAATGCATACTTACGTCCTGAATAAAAAATGTGTTTTATGATCACATAGATGTGTTCCTATAATGCGGTCCTATATTCTGAATAGAGAATGTATTTTGTGATCCTATAGATGTGTTCCTATAATGCATACTTACGTCCTGAATACAAAATGGGTTTTTATGATCACATAGATGTGTTCGTATAATGCGGTCCTATACTGAATAGAGAATGTGTTTTGTGATCTTATAGATGTGTTCATATGTTCTTAATAGAGAATGTATTTTGTGATCCTATAGATGTGTTCATATGTTCTTAATAAAGAACGTGTTTTGTAATCCTATAGATGTGTTCCTATAATGCATACTTACGTCCTTAATAAAAAATGTGTTTTATGATCACATAGATGTGTTCCTATAATGCGGTCCTATATTCTGAATAGAGAATGTGTATTGTGATCTTATAGATGTGTTCATATGTTCTTAATAGAGAATGTATTTTGTGATCCTATGAATGTGTTCCAATAATGCATACTTACGTCCTGAATAAAAAATTTGTTTTATGATCACATAGATGTGTTCGTATAATGCGGTCCTATATTCTGAATAGAGAATGTGTATTGTGATCTTATAGATGTGTTCATCTTTTATTAATATAGAATGTATTTTGTGATCCTATAGATATGTTCCTATGTTCTTAATAAAGAATGTGTTTTGTAATCCTATAGATGTGTTCCTATAATGCATACTTACGTCCTGAAAAAAAATGTGTTTTATAATCACATAGATGTGTTCCTATAATGCGGTCCTATATTCTTAATAGAGAATGTGTTTTGTGATCTTATAGATGTGTTCATTTGTTCTTAATAAAGAATGTGTTTTGTGATCCTATAGATGTGTTCCTATAATGCATACTTACGTCCTGAATAAAGAATTTGTTTTATCATCTTATAGATGTGTTCCTATGTTCTTAATAGAGAATGTGTTTTGTGATCCTATAAATGTGTTTTTATAATGCATAGTTACGCCCTGAATAAAAAATGCGTTTTATGATCACATAGATGTGTTCCTATAATGCGTTCCTATGTTCTTAATAGAGAATATATTTTGTGATCCTATAGTAAAGGGCACTAGCGCTTTGAATTTCCAATCGAATTAGCCCTTTTTCAAGTTTCTATGACAAAGCTTTCAATAAAAACCTTTTATAACCCCAGGACATAACTTATAACCCTTGTCCTGAAGACTGTGGGGGGGGGGGGAGTGTCCTGCTCAAAGGTATAATTGACTGAACTATGAACTGCATGGAACAAAATGGCTATCTCAAAATCTTTATTGGATGTCTTTGGGGAAATGGTGGGCGTGGAAGGGGTGTCAGTTGCCTTCCAATCACTTTCGACTATTAAAAAGGGTACAAGCCATTTCAATTTCAAATCGAATGAGCCCTTTTTAAAGTTTCTACGGCAACGTCTTCTATAAAAATCTTATATGCCCCCAGGGCATAACTTACAACCCTTGCCCTAAGGAGGACTGTCCTCAAACACATAATTTCTATCTGGAAATAAACTACGCTGAACAAAATGGCTATCTCAAGGTTTTGATTGTATGTGTTTCGGGAAATGGTCTGCGTGGAACGTGTAGTCAACTACCAAGCACTTTCGACTATTAAAAAGGGCACAAGCGACTCCGATTTCCAATTGAATGAGGGCTTTTCGAAGTTTCTACGACAACTTCTTCGATACGAAGTGCCTTGCTCAAAAGGAAAAAATTAATAAATAATACATTGTGCCAACATCGTTCTTATATGCCCCCAGGGCATAACTTAAAACCCTTGCCCTGAGGAATTTGGGGGAGTGTCCTCCTCTTTACTTGGTCCCCGTTTCTTGTCTCGTTCTCGAGTGTCCCCGTTCTTTACTTAGGCAGCGTGATCGCGCTGCCTATGATTTATGCAACAACTTTCTATATAAACTTTATATGCCCCCAGGGCATAACTTATAACCCTTGCACTGTGGGCTCTGAGGGTGTTATCACCCTAAAAGACCTAATTTCCAGAACGTTCAACTACTTTAAACAAAATGGATATCAAAATTTTGATTGGATGTGTTTTGGAAAATGGTGGGCGTGAGAGGGGCGTTAGTCGCTATGCAATCACTTTCAACTCTTAAAAAAGGAACTAGCCCTTTCAATTTCCAGTTGAATGAGCTCCTTTGAAGTTTATACAACACCGCTTTCAATAAAAATTTTATATGCCCCAGGGCATAACTTACAACCCTTGCACTGAGGGCTCTGAGGGGCTTATCATCCTAAAAGACCTAATTTTCAGAACTTTCAACTACGTTGAACCAAATGGATATCTCAAAATTTTAATTCGATGTGTTTGGGAAAATGGTGGGCTTGAGAGTGTCGTTAGTCGCTATCCAATCACTTTCAAATATTAAAAAAGGCACTAGCCCTTTGAATTTCCAATTGAATGA
>NC_142813.1:6775104-6830104 GCF_049724085.1 Artemia sp. Qi Xiang Cuo | reverse complement strand
TGTGTAAGTTTTTGTGTGTCAAGCTCTTGTGGGTGAAAGTGGTGCCGTGTGTGTGTGTAAGTGGGCGTGTGTGTGTGTAGAAGTTTGTGAGTTCAAGGAAGAGGGCGTTTACTTGGTTTAGTTTTTGTGTGTGTGTGTGTGTGTGTGTAAGTTTTTGTGTGTGTGTGTAATAGTATTCGTGTGTGTGTAATATTCCGTGTGTGTGTGTGTATTTGTTTTTGAGTATGTGTTTGTTTTTGTGTGTGTGTGTTAGTTTTTGTGTGTGTTTGTAAGTTTTTGTGTGTCTAATATTTTGATTGTTGTTATAATTTTTTTTTGTGTTTGTTTTAGTTTGTGTGTGTGTTTGTGTGTGTTTTTGTTTGTGTTTGTGTTTGTGTGTGTGTTTGTGTTTGTGTGTATGTGTTTGTGTGTGTGTGTAATTTTGTGGGTGTGTTTTTTTTGTGTGTGTGTGTGTGTTAGTTTGTGTGTGTGTGTGTGTGTGTGTGTGTGTGTAAGTTTGTGTTATTGTAAGTTTTTTTGTGTGTGTGTAATTTTTCGTGTGTGTGTGTGTGTAAGTTTTGTGTGTGTGTGTGTGTGTAATTTTTTTTGCGTGAGATTTTGTGATTTTTATTTTTCTTCTTTAAGTTTTTGTGTGTGTGTGTGTGTGTGTGTGTGTGTATGTTTTTGTGTGTGTGTAAGTTTTGGGGTGTGTGTGTGTGAGTTTTTTGTGTTCATGTGTTAGTTTTTGTGTTTGTGTATGTGTGTGTGTGTAAGTTTTTGTGTGTGTGTAAGTTTTGGCGTGTGTATGTGTGAGTTTTAGTGTGTGTGTGTGTGTGTAAGTTTTGTGTGTGTGTGTGTGTGTGTAAGTTTTTGTGTGCATGTAAGTATTTGTGTGCATGTAAGTTTTCGTGTGCATGTGTAAGTTTTTGTGTGTGTGTGTGTGTAAGTTTTTGTGTGTGTGTGTAATTTTTAGTGTGTGTGTGTGTGTGTAAGTTTTCGTGTGCATGTGTAAGTTTTTGTATGCTTCCCAAATCATAATTTTCTGAAAGGACACACCTATGAAAGGCTATGAAATCTAGCTTAGAAAGGTCAAAAATAGCAAATTAACCATCCCAAATCATAGGTTTCAGTCAACACACACCTACGAATGGCTATGAAATCCTGCTCAGAAAAGTCAAAAAATATCAGCCCACACACCCCCAAATCATAGGTTTCAGACATCACACACCTACGAAAGACTAAGAAATCCGGTTATGAAAAGTCAGAAATAGCAAATTACATATCCCAAATCATAGGTTTCAGACAACACTCACCTATGAACGGCTAAGAAACCTAGCTCAGAAAAGTCGAAAATAGCAAACTACACATCCCAAATCATAGGTTTCAGACAACAAACACCTATGAAAGGCTAAGAAATCCAGCTCAGAAAAGTCAAAAGTAGCAATCCATCCACTCCGAATCATAGGTTTCAGACACTACACACCTATGAAAGACTAAGAAATCCAACTCAGAAAAGTCTGAAATAGCAAACTACATCTCCCAAATCATATGTTTCAGAAACCACACACCTAAGAAAGACTAAGAAATCCGGTTATGAAAAGTCGGAAATAGCAAATTACACATCCCAAACTATTGGTTTCTAACAACATTCACCTACGAAATACTAGAAAACCTTAGCTCAGAAAAGCCTGAAATAGCAAACTACACATGCCAAATCATAATGTTCTGACAACACATACCTATGAAAGGCTAAGAAACCTAGCTCAGAAAAGTCGAAAATAGCAAACTACACATCCCAAATCATAGGTTTCAGACACTACACACCTATGAAAGACTAAGAAATCCAACTCAGAAAAGCCCGAAATAGTAATTTACATATCCCAAATCATAAGTTACAGACAGCATTCACCTACGAAATACAAAGAAACCTTAGCTCAGAAAAGTCTGAAATAGCCAACTACTCATCCCAAACTCGAAGTTTCAGACAACAAACACCTATGAGTGACTAAGAATCCTAGCTCTGAAAAGACCAAAAGCAAACTACACCTCCAGTTACAGACAGCATTCACCTACGAAATACTAAGAAACCTTAGCTCAGAAAAGTCTGAAATAGCCAACTACTCATCCCAAACTCGAAGTTTCAGACAACAAACACCTATGAGTGACTAAGAATCCTAGCTCTGAAAAGTCCAAAAAGCAAACTACACCTCCCAAATCATAATTTTCTGAAAGGACACACATATGATAGGCTAAGAAATCTAGCTCAGAAAAGTCAAAAATAGCAAATTAACCATCCCAAATCATAAGTTTCACTCAACACACACCAACGAAATTCTAATAAACCTATATAATAAAATCATTAAAAATAAATCTTAAACTCAAATACTATTGGTATCAGACAAAATTCACCTACTTTATACTATTAAACCTTATCTCAGAAAAGCCTTAATTAGAAAACTACACATACCAAATCATAGGTTTCAGACAACACACATCAACGAAAGACGAGTGCTCGGGGAGAGCCTTTGAGGGTCTGTGGGTCCCTTGAGGGTGGGTGGTCCTTTGGGAGCTCGGGGGGCCCTTTGGGGCCCGGGGGTGGGGCTTTGGGGGCCGGGGTTGGCTTTGGGGGGTGTGGGTGGGCCTTTGGGGCGCCGGGAGGGCCTTTGGGTGCCTGGGGGATATTTGGGGACCGGTGGAGGGCCTTTGGGACCCCGTTGGTCCTTTGGGAGCTCAATGTGCCTTTGGGGGGCCCGGGGATGGCATTTGGGGGTCTGGGTGGGCCTTTGGGGCGCCGGTGGCCCTTTGGGAGCTTGGGGGGCCTTTGAGTGTCCGGGGGGACAGTTGGGAGCCTGGGGGACATTTGGGGCCTGGGGATGGCCTTTGGGGGTCTGGGTGGGCCTGTGGGGGCCCGGTGGTGGGCCTTTGGGTGTTTGGGGGGCTTTGTGGACCGGGGGCTTCCTTGGGGGTTGGGGTTTGGGGATTGGAACCCTTTGGATCGGGGTAGGGCGATCGGGGCTCTTTGGGGTTGTGGTAGGGGACCTCACAACACAGTTCAATGGAACTTGTGTATTATAACGACCACACTCAAAAATCATCTTTTAAATCATCTTTTAAATCAATGTTTCTAACGGTTTCGCCGAAATAATTCCATAAGCTGTCTAAAACCGTTTCGCCCAAATAATCCCTAAAAGTAATTTCATCGTGTTCCTTTTGTTTGGCATCTCAGTACTTTCAAAAAACAAAAAAATAGAAAAATCTCTAAAAAAAAACAAAAAAACGAGACTGTGGCCAGTGGAGAGAAAAGGAAAACAACAGAAACCAAAACAACGCGGATATTTCGCCTGTATACAAACAAGGCGTCTTAAGCACGAAAGACACAAAAAAACAAAAAACAAGATGAAACTAAAAACCAATAAAACCACCACCAAAAAAAAAACAACAATGTACAATCGGCGAACTAATCCACGTAGGAAAGGATGCTAAAATAGAGTTACTTCAGTGAGGACACCAGAGTAACTGAGGAAAAATAAAAAACTGTAAATTACTTTAATTATTCAGTTGCGAAATAATCCTTTTGTTAGCTATTACTGAAGCAAATCGTTTTGGTCTAACAGGTAAAATAGTCCCTGGTGATTATTTAAAATCTTTACTCCCTTATTGACAATTGATTCACTCTTTAGAAGGTTATCATAAATTGGGTCAATATTTAAATTACCCGTGTCCCTATTTATGGAAAGGTTAGCAAACATATGTTTTTTAATTTCTATGGCTTCCCTGGCCCATTGTGTACCCCTTATCATTAGAAATAGCCAAGGCTTCATCAAATTTTACAAAATGGTCTGGTTGAAGCCAAATATGCTCTGCTAAAGCTAAAACCCTACAATTAAGCAAGCCTCCAAAAACTTTCGTTTCAGCTTTAGCAGAGCATATTTGGCTTCAACCAGACCATTTTGTAAAATTTGATGAAGCCTTGGCTATTTCTAATGATAAGGGGTACACCCAATGGGCCAGGGAAGCCATAGAAATTAAAAAACATATGTTTGCTAACCTTTCCATAAATAGGGACACGGGTAATTTAAATATTGACCCAATTTATGATAACCTTCTAAAGAGTGAATCAATTGTCAATAAGGGAGTAAAGATTTTAAATAATCACCAGGGGACTATTTTACCTGCTAGACCAAAACGATTTGCTTCAGTAATAGCTAACAAAAGGATTATTTCGCAACTGAATAATTAAAGTAATTTACAGTTTTTTATTTTTCCTCAGTTACTCTGGTGTCCTCACTGAAGTAACTCTATTTTAGCATCTTTTCCCTACGTGGATTAGTTTGCGCCGATTGTACATTTTTGTTGTTTTTTTTTTGGTGGTGGTTTTATTGGTTTTTAGTTTTATCTTGTTTTTTTTTTTTGTCTTTCGTGCTGAAGACCCCTTGTTTGTATACAGGCGAAAAATCCGCGGTGTTTTTTTTCTGTTGTTTTTCTTTTCTCTCCACTTGCCACAGTCTCGTTTGTTTTTTTTTTTTAGTTATTTTTATCTTTTTTGTTTTTTTGTCATTGCTTGCCGGTTAGGCTTAAGATATTTCATTCGTCAGTACTTTCACATTTCAAATTTCTAGGAAACCCTTTCCTACGTTAATCTCTTCATCTCATAAATTTTCCTAGCTAAACTATTATGGTTTCGTTAGAATATCAATTTATCTCTCCGACTTAAAGCTCCGTGAAGCCGTATTTAAAAATAGAATTTCTATCTCTTTAGACTCCCGCATAATTCCAACATAACAAGTGATGTCATTTATGATTCCTGACACTAAAGATCAATGAAGCCCTATTTAAAAATAGAATATTAATTTTTCTCTCTGTCCTAAAGAACGTTTATCCCTCAGACCTAAGATTAAAGAAGCCTTAATGTTTCTTAATTCCCTCTTCGTGAATCAACAATTTCCCCTAGCGATTATGTAAATCAAGTTCACAGGTCAGGCCTAAAGATTAAAGAAACCTTAATGTTTCTTAATTCTCCCATCGTGAATCAATAATTTCCCCTAGCGATTATGTAAATCAATTTCTCAGGTTAAGCTAACCAAACAACAATGAAGCCATGTTTGTTTCTTAATTCCCCCTTCGTGAATCAATAATTTCCCCTAGCGATTATGTAAATACACTGAAATTCACTTCCCCCTCGAGTCCTAGATCAATAACACTGTTCCCGTTAGAATTCAATGCGCATGTGCAACCTTCGCCCCCCCGAGTTATTACACATAGAAACAACAAATAAATCGATCTTGGAAAAGAGGTCATTGAGCGATTACGTAATCTTTCCCCCTAGGGACTCTATGACCATATTGTTTCATAATTCCCCACGCTCGTGAATCAATAATTCCCCCATCGATTATGTAAATCACCCCTCATGTCATTCGCACGTGGCCAAACAACATCAACAACAGATCGATTGACCTTGACACACCCACATTAGACTCGATCGATAATCCTTGAATAAATTATGTCCCGTCAGCATTAAACTAAATTGTAGATGGCAGCAGGGGTGGGTGACACGAGTATAAGATAGCTTTCTACTGGCAATCTGTCATCATTCATCCGCACAACGTGCCCCAGCAACCTCAACCTTTCTTTCATTATAGCCCTAGAGAGCAGTTTCTTGCATTCTCCATTTCATTTGTCCTTTTTTTTTTGCAAAAAGTGATGCCCCCCCCCCAAAGAAAAATCTTAGTAATCGTTCAAGGTATAGGTTTTTTTCGCAACCCGGTTTCATAAACTAAGGCCAAGGCTTACTCTTTTTTTTATACCAACAATATTACTTAAAAGTGATCTTGATAAAAACAGCAAATAGTCATGACAAAAATTGATTTGTAAACACCAATCTTTTAGAGGTCAATAATTGTTTTTCTTTTCTCCCTATGCACTTTTATAAGAAGGAAAATTCATAAAGAACATCACATGTGTATAAAAAAAGACTGTAATAGTAAGCTAAACACAGAAAAACATATTTCAATTTAGTCAATTTTTAGACACAACAGATGTGACCATGGGCGTAGGCAGCATCTTGTCTAGGGGGGGGCAGTCGATAGTGTGATGGAGTTTTATAAACTGCTTTTTCCAAACCATCTGCTTTTTCAGCTATATCTAATGTAAATTTGAAGGTCTAGGGCAGGGGGGAAGCCGCCCCCTGCCCCCCTACGCCCATGGATGTGACATAATACTGAAAAAGGCATATTTAATATATGAGTAATGCTGAGCCAATCTCACCAAGTTTAGTTTTTTTTATGTCAAAACCCTTTTTAAATTCATTAGTATATTCCCTAATGATGTAAAATTTATCCCCAAGTATGCTATAACACTTTTTGCCATTGAAAACGTCATTGCCATTTTTGAAAACGCCATTGCCATTGCCTTTTTGCCATTGCCATTTTGCCATATGAAGCCAATTTGAGCCAATGGTGCATTAAAATTGAAAAAAACAACAACAACAACAAAACAATAGGCCTCTTCCTAAATTTTCTTCGCTACTTGCTTTATAGAATCTGTCAAATTGACCAATTTTACCAAATAGCTCAAAAATTATGCTTTCCTTTTTTGTTATAATTAAATTTAACTGAACACGTTTATTACTTATCTTGTTATTATATTATTTGAATCGTGCAGTTTAATTTTTTTCCCTGTAAAATTTGACGCAAAATACCATTTTGACAGATTGAGAAGTCCAATTTTCTAATGGGTATGATATGCTATTGGCATAGTCCCAACAAAAATTGAAGGTCTACTGAAACTAACACTGCTGAATATAACTCCAATTCAATCTAAGGCAATATTAAAATCATTATACATATTTCTCCTCAGATCCGGATGAGTATTCATATCTAAAGGCATGGCGTTTTCCATTTGACACTATGGGGCGGCGCTTTTAATTGGCGTTTTACCAACCAGCCAGAAAGCAAATCAACCAATGAAATTGCAATGGAATTTTTTTTTTACACAGCTAAGGAACACAAGGTTTCCAATTGGCTATTTCCCTTGGTGTCTTCTGTGTCGCACTTAACGCGTAACAGGGGAAGAACCTTCTACTAATATTAATTCCAAGGCCCTACCACACCCAGAGTAAAATGTGGCATAAAATTACACTAACATATTCTGATTTGGCCAGGACCTCCCCCCACCCCCAAAAGGGTCAAAAACATATAGGTTTGGACATAAAATACGAATTTGTTTTCCTGTATAGCTAGTGATAAACGTATTCCAAAAGATTTTATCTTATCGCATCCTAGTCTGACAATCTTTTGAATTTGCTAATTTACACCAATAACATACAGTTCAAACACAAGAAAGAAATTAAATGCGTTGCTCGACAATAATACCAGAAATAAACTTTTTTATACAGTATGATGCAATAAATATTAGCTCTAAGAGTTACGCCACTTTAAACACGTTTTCGAAACATTAATTCTGTTACGTGCTAATATAACAAGAGACGCTAGATTGCGCATAACACCGTACTGAAAAATAAGAAAAATATCAGAAGAGAATGTCGGGTAAACAACCACTTCCTATAATATTTTAAATGTAGGGACTAAGTGAATGATTGACAGAGAAAGAGATAGAGGTAAAAAAGAGAGGGCGAGGGACGGAGAAAGAGAGGGGTAAGAAAGAGAGACGCAGAGATAGAGAAGGAGGAAGGGAGTGTTTTTCCATCCTATGCTCCTACACATGTACAGCAAAGACAGGCAACGACTCCTTTGTCATTGAAAGTTCCATTATCCGCCATCTGTATGCTGATCGCACTATATTTGTCTTTCAACTGCTATTACAAATAACAAAATTGAAAACATACATAAAATAAAGACAGGCAACTACTAATCTTTAATATATAGTAGTCAGTGGCCGTTAAGATGTGAAGGCTATTTGACATGACTACGTATAAGTGGCGTCGGATGGAGGGGACCTGTGCCCCCTTCTAGTTTTTGAAAAATACTGTTTAGGTTTTTTTTTATTGAAAATTCGTTTTTTTTTATTTTCATAGAGTTGAAAAAAGGACAAATTCAACCCCTCCCCTCCCTATATATTGAAAAAAGCATTTCCCCTTAAATTTTCGTGAATTAACGCCACTGCAATATATTAAAATACGTGAATGAAACTTTAAGAGAGTTTTAGTATTTGACGCTTAAGCTGATTCCTCAAATATTTTATATATTTGGCTCTTCTACTTTCACTTAAAAAAGCTGATCAGAAAGCAATTTTTTGATAAAATCAATAAAATAAAATTAATTTATAAGAATTAAAATTGCGTTTTTATGCGACTAGGTTACTTATTCAGCAAGCCAAGTTACGATAGAGGACGGCAAATTATGTTCTACAATTTGTGGAAACGTGGGTCTTATGGTATTTAAGTGGATGTAGTGTTAGATGCCTTTATTCTCCCTTTATAGGGGAGGTAAACTCTGGCCCTAAGGTAATTAAACTTTGGTAGCTTGCCTTAGGCTATGACCGAACTAATGAGGCGTACCAGCTGGGTATGTTCGAGGGACTAAAGGTAGATTGTAGAGAGGTTGAATATAACACAATACTTTTATTCAATTAATATATAATAATACCATGTATATTTTCTACTGGGACTGGCTGTCCCAAGTAGACCATAAGTCTTGGAAAACTACAATAATATATAATAGGATACTTAGACACTTACAATGATCCGACAAGATTCCAAGGTATTTCTAAAAACAACGGACCAGAGATCGGCCCGGCATAAAGTTTGTGTCCGTCTCTCCCTTCCGATAAAATGTATCTTTTATACATTTCTATCAACCACACCTTCCTTTACCCAACCGACGCAATAACTAGGAAGTGGTGATTTCTCAATTTCCCGTTAAGCAGAAACTTGGCAGGATATATTCTTTATCTTAATAAAAAGTGGTATTTCTAAACTTTGTATTTGCGTCTTAATATATTTTTACTAAATTCATAATTAACTAAATTAGATAGCTTTACCAATATACTCCCCATTTAAAGAAGAATTGTAGAAATTCTCAATATTTTACTTTTAAAACAAATTAATTTCGTTTACAGCTATTATGCTGCCATCTTTGGTCATTATGTTCATCTACCCTCTATGGGTTTCCTTAGGGTTATGTTTCTGGTCCAATATTGTCCATGTTCTTTTTTTTGTTGAAGGATTTCAATTTGAAATTCATCCTTGTTTCTCTTTTTCTCTGTCTCTAGGACTGAAAAATACTCTTTTTACAATTCTTCATATGCATCTTCTGTTTTAACTTGACCCCAAGCGGCTTAAGCATTATATTAGTGGTTCTGCTTAAATTAGATTTCAAGTTATATTAGAAAAAATTGTGAATTAATTGAGTTTAAATTTAATTCCCATTAATAATTTAATTTATCTGTGTGATGTGGTGGATAGACCGTTTATTTTTCGTTTTAAAAATGCCTTGGATAAATTACACATAACATTTTTGGTTTTTAAATTTTCACATATTTTTCCAGCACAAAGCATTTTCACATATTTCAGTAATATAAGCCATTTGAGCTATGTAGCACATTCTCTAGGCCTAAATTAAGTTCTGATTTTGTCTCACTTTCTGATTTACTTGTAGTAAAGTCTGTAATACTGCTATAGTTTCCAAAATATCAGTTGATCAGGTATGGTTTGGTTTCTGATGGTATGAGATGTTAGTATTAGGATAAATTTGAAGTGGCTTCAAAATTTGTTCATTTCCAAAAATGCGTCAAAAGATGATTGAAAATAATGGATCCGAAAGGATGCTACGAAAAATTGAGATTTCCAAAAAAAACTAAGGCTGTATCTAAAATAAATATTCACCTTAGAATACACATAAAGCATAATTTGTTACCTATATATAGTAAAAAGAAACACTCAAAATTTGTATATCACTGCATTCTTTTTTTTTAAACAAAAATTAATTACTTTTAATTACTTACTCTTCTTTGTACTCTTAATATATAATTATTAATCACTGAACAGATTGTTTCACAATAAAAATATATTTATACGTTGACTCAAAGTCAAACATTTATATATAACCTTAAATCATTGGTTAAAACTTAAAGTAAATAAAAACATACATACATATAGGCATTGTGTAATAACTTACACAAGTATTTAAGTCGCAAAACTAGATAGGATATTTAACTACTGTTAAAAACTTAAAGCATTAAAAAAATAAAACACAGTATAGACTAGCATTGGAATTAATTCCAATTAGAGTTTTGTTACTTGCTTATAAAGTATTAATGTAGAATACTTCTTGAATGATATAAAAATAAAAAAACACAAATACTCAACATATTAATTCAGTATATTTACATGGATAGTTTAGGTTATATATACATATATATATATATATATCAGTTGTGCATTCACGCGCTCAGCAGGTCAGTCGGCATCAAGCCGTAGTCGAGTGAACATCGTACCTGCGCTAGTTTAGTTATTGTGGTAGTTTGAAATGTGTGCTGCAATAGAAAATCCCGCCAAATGTGAAGTGCGTGCTGTTATAAGGTTTTTTACAGCGAAAGGATACTCTGCAGCAGCTATTCATCGTGAGCTTTTTGCCGTGTACGGACCAAAAGTTATGAGTGAAGGAGTTGTCCGTGAATGTGTACGTTTATTCAAAAGTGGACGAGAAAACGTTCATGATGAAGAGAGGAGTGGTAGACCATCCTTGGTGACTGACGAACTCGTTCAGACAGTTGATGCAAAAGTTCGTGAAAATCGACGTTTCACAATGGTGGAGTTGTCTACTGATTTTCCACAGATTTCTAAGACTCTTTTGTAAAAGATAGTGATAGCAAGATTGGGTTACCGTAAGTTCTGTGCACGATGGGTGCCCAAAATTCTTACCGACCACCACAAAACTCACAGAATGGCCTCTGCATTTTCCACAGACTTTCTGTCACGTTATGGGGATGAAGGAGAACCATTGTTAAAAAGAATCGTGACTGGTGACGAAACCTGGATTAAGTACGTGAACCCTGAGACAAAAGAACAGTCAAAGACCTTGAACAATATGTCTCTCCTTGAACAATATTGAATGTTATCCTTGAACAATAAGTCTCTAGCCTGTACCTGTAGTAAGGCTGAATTAGGACCCTATTTCCTACTATGATGCCTAAAATTCTTCTGTTTTTACCAACGTTTCATCGGTCCTGTCAGATTTTGCTTTACGTATTATTTTTTATTTTACTAATTTGATTTGTGGTACAAATACTTTATTATTGAGTTATATGCAGCAATACTGCATTGCATTTATCTTTAACACTAAAAAAACTACGAATTAAAACTTACTACTCCTTGATAAAAACAAGATACAACTTGTTTTTCTATTTTACAAATCTTGATTGAGCCTTTTTCCGTTTTATTTATTGTATCCAAGTCTTTGAGAGGACACAAATCTATTTCTAATGGCCAAAGTTTGAGCAAAGCTGCTAGAAGTTTTGCTAATTTGAGCGCCACTAAAAAGTCAATTTACTTACCCCTTTTGATAAAGTCATTTCGATTTTTTATTATTATTTTGCAACCTTATTTAGTCTCCTCGACCCAGTTTTTCCGCAATATCACCAGTTGTGATAAGGTGTATTTATGGTATTTAAGGTGATGTAGTCGTAGATGCCTTTATTCTCCCTTTGTAGGGGAGGTAAACTCTGGCCCTAAGGTAATTAAACTTTGTTGGCGTGCCTTAGGCTATGACCGAACTAATGAGGCGTACCAACTGGGTATGTTCGAGGGACTAAAGGTAGATTGTAGAGAGGTTGGCTATAACACAATACTTTTATTCGATTAACATATAATAATACCAGATATATATTTTCTACTGGGACTGGCTGTCCCAAGTAAACCACAAGTCTTGGAAAACTAAAATAATATATAATAGGATACTTAGACACTTACAATGATCCGACAAGATTCCAAGGTATTTCTAAAAACAACGGACCAGAGGTCAGTCCGGCATAAAGTTAGTTTCAGTCTCTCCCTTCCCATAAAATGTATCTTTTATACATTTCTATCAACCACACCTTGCTTTACCCAACCGACGCAATAACTAGGAAGTGGTGATTCTACAATTTCCCGTTAAGCAGAAACTTGGCAGGATATATTCCTTACCTTAATAAAAGGTGGTATTTCTAAACTTTGTATTTGCGTCTTAATATATTTTTACTAAATTCATAATTAACTAAATTAGAAAGCTTTACCACAAATTCAGTTATCATTAATGATCAATGGTGCCAGCTGAGGAGGGGGAGCATTAGCCCCGCCCACCCTACATTACAAAATCGAAGAAAATTGACCCCTCTCCTTTTACTCTGAAAAAATAAATCCCCCATATTTTTTGTGGATTGGCCCCAGCATTAATAATCATTAATTGATTGCTCTTACATTCAACCTAAAATACCAGTTAATAATAAGTTTGCTCCTAACATGCTTATAATACTTAACAGAGGCTATGATTTTAGTCCGTCCTGCACTGACAGTACATCAAATAACGGATAATTTTGCTTATCTGTTGTCTTGGACCGAAAACAATTAGCCCTGCCCACCCTACACTGCAAAATTGAATAAGATTGACCCCCTCCCCTTTTACTCTGAAAAATAAATCTAATAATTTTTTTGTGGATTGGCCCCAGCATTAATGATCATTAATTGATTGTTCTTACATTCAACCTAAAATAGCAGTTAATAATAAGTTTCTCTTAACATGCTTATAATACTTAACAGGGGTTATCATTTTAGTCCGTCCTGCACTTACAGCACTTCAATAACGGATAATTTTGGCTATCTGTTGTGTTGGAACGAAAATAATTATTTAGCACTAATGATAATAGAGTTCTAAAAAAAAACCTTAATCAAGCAAAAATTAACTTGATTCGTGTGTTGCTTGAACGCGGGATTCTGAGGACTTCCAATTAACACTTTAAATAACGACAGACCCTTTCGAATACAACTTTTGCAATAAAAAAACTAATAGTAAGTTTTGCTAACACGTAAACTGAAAGTTTCATTTATTTGGAGTTTTCGAATGTAAAAACACATTTTAAGACTTTGATCCAACACAGAAGAGAAATGAAGATGCCAAATTCCAAGTCACAATTGTGTGACAAAGTTAACGTAATTAATGTAAAAGTTAATTAACATACAACGTAAAACGTAATTAACATACACTTCTTCTAAAAATGTACACGGCGATCCTTATATTTGGCATATTTTGGCCCAAATAAAAATTTTTCATCAAACACCGTGGGGAATCCGATCCCCATAGCCAAATTCAGCTCCTATTAGACACTAAACTATGCATACTTATTTATCCTCACATTTCGTCAACGCATAACGTATCCTCGCATAAACGTAAAAGTTAATTAATGTACAACTTAATAATAATAATAACTCTTTATTTCCATAATAGCTTATAGCTAGCAGCGGTTGTGAAAACTTTTTCACAACTTTTTATAGATTTCCTTTTCAACTAGTTCCTCATTATAGTGGCTCACGAAGTATGGAACAAACGATGATAGGTACCCTTTTGATGCCTTTCGGGGTGGGGGACAAAGGAGTTGGTACGACGAAGTGAGGGCTCCTCTACGTTTTTTTGGCCGACTGATCTGTGATTCCTGGAAATCCGGTAATATTTTGCGATTGACATCACAGCTTAGGCATTTTTTTCCGAAATGCACCGTGAGATCGTGGTGCCTTTCAGATAGTTTCTGAAGCCTCAGTTTCTGCAGGCCGTCCTCATAGAATATATAATTTTCCCCATGTATTATTTGGCACGCCCGCTTCTGAATATTTTCAAGCTTTTCGGTTTGGATAGCCGTTAGACCAGTTTGCCAAACGGGACAAGCCTACTCGGTTTGCGATCTGACATACATACAGGATAGACTGCGCATAATGGAAATTTGGATATTGAACCGCGTTAGGCAAGCAAAGGATTTTAGGCATAGGGAAGCCTTTTGGAGGATAGACTGTATATGTAGATCCCATTTCAGGTTTCTTTTGAAAATTACTCCTAGAATTTTTATTTCATCTTTAGTTGTAAGTCCAGTGTCTTCTTGGGAAGGACTTGCAGATTTTAAAAAGCTAACACGTAGAATTTTGCTCTTGGTTACACTAACTGTAAGCATTACATCTTCAAGATTATGCTTTAGCTGGGAAAATATTGATGATGTGGTGATTTCCTCTGCTAGGCTCACTAAGTTGCGGAATGATATGCTTGACAGGTCGTCAGCAAACTTGTAGCGACTTTGTATATGTGCTAGGACATGGTTAAAAACAATCAAAAAGATCAGTGGTCCTAATTTTGTCCCTTGGGGTGCTCCACACCATATTTCTTGGAATTCGGATGCTTCATCCTGCGTGAGTGAAACACATTGGTTTCGATTGTGCAGGAAGCTTGCAACCATTCTTACAAGAAACTGTCGAGCACCCATTTCTTTAGCTTGGTTAATAGCTATCAGGTGTTGGATGGTGTCAAACGCCTTTACTATATCGCTGAGAAGGATTTCTGCGTATGTCTCTTCCTTCTCGAGATGTTTCATCAGATCGTCAAGAAGACATAGAAGATAGTGGGTAGTATTATGTCCAGGCCTGAAACCAAATTGCCGAGGGTCTAAATTAGCTTCAATATCTCCATATAAATATTCACAGATAAAGCCTTCAAACACTTTGGAAAGGCACGGGGTTTTTTAAATCGGGCGCAAATCGTTAGGTGAGAGGGGTTTTTTTTATTTTAGGAATGGGAGTTATATAGGCTCTCTTGAAGCAATCCGGGGATGTACCATCTATTAGACATTGATTGAAGCAGGCAGCCAAAATAGGACTAAGCTCTTCAGAGCAATGAGCTATCAACTCAATAGGAATTTCTAGAGGGTAATTACTCTTCCTGAGGTCCAGGAGTTTGAGCTTCTTACATACTTCATGGGGGCGAATGATCGGAATTTGTTCAATGGGTCCATTTTCAGGTAGCTCGTCAAGAGGTGGGTGTTTGCAACAAATATTTGAAAAATATGTGTTGATCATATCAGCGCTCAGAGGTTCACCATCAGAGCCGTAGATTGTCAGCTGCTTTCGAGTCCACCCCATAATCTCCTGGACCTTCTGGTGGAATCTAGAGGGGTTAGACTTCCAAAGCTTGTTAACCACTTGAGCACCAAATTCCTTTTTAGATTTCTTTATTTTGAGACATATGTCATTGCGCATTTTTTTAGCCACATCTTGATATCCCAACTTATAGAGCTCATTTCTCGATTTGATTAGATCCTTAATCTCTTTAGTTACCCATGGCTTATTTTGTGACTTGACCAGGATTGTCTTTTCGGGAAATATTACTTCATATTCATGGAAAAGCTGAGCAGTGACCTCTTGCATCATATTGTTGCCGTTCTTCATAGTAAGGACATTTGACCTGTTTTTCCTAGCTAGCCACTCTCGCTAAATCTGGAGTTGTTCTTGAGTTTGCGGGCAGTATTTCACCACTGACTGGGATCTGTCAGGGGGTTTTCTGCTAGGCTTCCATATTAAAGTAAGGTGGTTACTCATACCAATAGTGGGGAGAGTGTAGGGGAGATTATAGAACTCCTCAATATTGGTAAAGATAAGGTCTAGTACTTTTTCCTGGCGTGTTAGTACTTCAACAACTTGCGTAAGTGAGAGTGAACTTGAGAGCCAGCTAGCCTTTAAATCATTAAAGTCGCCCAGGATCTGAATGGCAGCGTATGGGTATTGGGATCTTATGTAGTCAACCGACTGCTGTAGGTAGAGTACGAGTTCCTTTCGGAGCGATGCTCTTGGCGGGTAGTAGACTACACCAAAACTGATTGACGATACTACTTTTGGTAAGTATCGGGGCCTTGTCCAAAGCCACAGAACTTCGTGCTCAGGTTTCCTAGGTATAGGTATATTTATGGCTCGATTTTGAATTGCAGACTTGCAAAAAAAACCAACTCCGCCACCATGACTCACAATGGCCCCGTCCTTATTTAATCTTGGGAGTAGATACACATCGTACCCGGAAATAACCGTGCATGTGTCAGACGCGGACCAAGTTTCGCACAAGCAAGCCACTTCAATGTCATTTTGTATGAGGGTGGTTTCCAGCTCTTCAACTTTATTCCCAAGAGAGCGGACGTTTGCAGGATTTTGGGAAATGAATACTTCTGCTTTGCATGATTACAATCCTTTTTCGTACCGTGTAGAGTTCGGTGTCTTTGGGCATCCATTTGAGCTGAGCGCTGAGTACACTTGGGTTTGTATTTTAAGGTTGCAACAGGTGTTTTCACTTTTGGAAGGTGACCTTTTTGTTGATTGTAAGGGGGTGGGAGTTGTTCATGGAGTAAAGCTTGATTTGTTGGTAGTGGGATTGAGCGGTGGAAATCGAGAATGGGCTGTGTTAGACTAGCGACTCGATGAGCTGTGAAGATCTGTTCCTCGTTGGAAAATGGGGAGTAATAATTTGGTGTGCTGGCGGGATAGTTATTCTGATATCTGGTACGGGCCCGTATGGTATAGCTTGCCATCTTATTGGGGGTGCTGGTAGCCACGGTTTTCGGTAGGGGGAGGGGGAGCTATAGGATGTATGCTGTGGTCTTTCCTCGGAAGTGTGAGTTTCAACTGCATTAAGGGGACAATTCTCAGTAAACGATCTCCTGTTCTGATATCTTGTTTCCCAACTTCGGATTTTGCAGGGAACCCGTTTTTTGACTGCTTCGGGTGCGTTTTTATTGCCCCATGCAGGCGACGTTTAGCTGGCAGGTGCACTTTAGGACAGTCATTCACGAAGCAAAGACCACAGGAGAATGATGCTAAATATTTGGGCTCTGCATAAACTATGAAAAACATCTTTAAGCATTATTTATTTTTTTAGATGATGCCTCACCTCAAAATGTGCTTTTAGACCCAAACATTCAGTGATAGGTCCTTTAAGGATTTAAGGGGGGAAAGGTGGGACCAAGGCCGTATCCAGGGGAGAGGGTCCGAACCCCCAGTGAAATGTTTGTCGGAATCGTAAAAACGTAACAAAAAAGAATATAAAAATGTTTTATATGTTTTTAAGTTGCCCCCCCCCCCCACCCATGGAAAAAATCCTTTCGTTCCCATCCCTTCCTGGAAAAACAAAATCCTGGAGAAGACCCTGGGTGGGACTTTACTCCGAAGCCTCCCTTCACTCAGAGGAATTACTGACCTTACGAAATGTAGTAGATGAACTTGTATTGATGACGTCCTTCGTCTGCCAAAAAATAAACTGGTAATACAGTAATAAAATAACAGTTCAAAATAGGGATAAAATCCTTTTTTAATAGACAGTGTATAATAAATTTCACAAAAAATACCAGATATTTCGGTCACATATACAGTAACCGTCATCAGTAGTAAAACTGACGGTCACTGTATATGTGACCGAAATATCTGGTATTTTTTGTGAATTTCTATTTCTATACACTGTCTATTAAAAAGGATTTTATCCCTATTTTGAACTGTTATTTTATCGTCATGGAAAGGCAGTGTGGTCTCCGAAATTATCTAATACAGTAATATGAATGGTCCCCAGAGAGGAGGCACCAAAGAGGTCAACCAAGACATACATTACGACGGCAATATGACTGGGATCTGAGAAGGGCGGAGCTATCTCTTCAACCACGGCGGGAGAACGCCACGGCTGCAGCTCACCACCAAGATGTCTGGCGAGGTTTCCTCAACGCTCTATGCAGCATTCCTGGCTCTGGAGGGTCTAAGGTAAGGACGTCTGTCAGACACGAACTCATTTATTTTAGTATGTGTGTGTGTGTGTTGGGGGGGGGGGGGTCATGGAATATCAGTCCACTACCTTTTAGAAAAGTCGTTTAACCAACCTTTCGGTTTCTGAGTTCTTTTTGCAGGGGTAAGCCTGTAGCTGCAGGGGCGATCGATCCCTAGACCCTAAGCAGACCCTATTGCTAGGCAGAGCGTCTATCCACTGTGCCATCAGAGGGCATGGAGAAAACGAACGAAGAGTAAAAAGAAACCTGGCAATCAAGCCCTATCTTGAAGCAGTTGGTGGTTTAAGGGAAATACACAGAAAAATGAATTCGAACGTGGTTGACGACCAGCCAACACCTGCAGACAGATCTCCCAGGAGTTAAAATGTCGCCAGAAGTTCGAGTGCCAGCTAATGCTTGCAACGCCAAAGCATTACAAATAGTGGTTATAAGTCGCACTGCCTTCTACGTACTTTTTAAACAACGTACTCCGTATAACGTACTTTTTAAACAACGTAAACGTACTACGTACTTGTCTGAACCACCTTTTTTCGATTCATTCAAAAGAAAGGAGCAGAGCTAGGCGAACCAAAATTTCAGGAATCATTTCAAGCATCGTATCCAGAAACACTCTGAATGTTTTGATCATACAAATGAACTATTTTCTTGAAGATTAAAAAAGAAAGTTTGTCAGGGGAGTGATCCTTTACTCTGTACATAACTATTACATAACTGTACATAACTATTGGGTATACAGTAATGGGACATTGTTCTCCTCCTAGCTATCATTACGATTAATCCGCGACTAGGTTTGCATTTGTGCAAACCTGGTGTTATTCACACCAAGTCTAGATACCGCATTATACGCTTCAGGTATATTAAGGTTTTTTGTTGGCACGTACATATCTGGAAATTACCGGTTCTAATTACCGGAAATTACTGGAAATTACGGAAATTACCGGAAATTACCGGTGAAATTACAGGTATATTAAGGTTTTTTGTTGGCACGTACATATCTGGAAATTACCGGTTCTAATTACCGGAAATTACTGGAAATTACGGAAATTACCGGTGAAATTACAGGTATATTAAGGTTTTTTGTTGGCACGTACATATCTGGAAATTACTATCCAACCCAGGTGTTATTACACACCACATTATATAAATTATAGGCAGTATGATCTTTCCCTATCTCACCCATTATAAAAACTCGGACCGAGGTGCGAGTGCTCCATAGAATGTATAAACATAAGCGACATTAGATCTTTTCACGGGTAGACAAGTAAGATTTCTCTTGAACGCGAAACTTGGCTTCAACGTTGGAACACTAAATTTTAAAGAAACTAAATTAATTTATTCCAATGTATATATGAAAATCGGTAATTAGTAGTGCAATGTTATTATTAGATGTTTTTAGGAATTAAAAGTAGGTTTCGAAGTCTCAAGTTGGTTTCAAAGGCATTTTGAGAAAGTTTCTGCCAAAATACATGTTCCAGAGTAATTGGACCGCTGATGGCAGATCAAATGAGAGGAGCTGTTTGTCCGCGCTAATGCAAGAATAAGTGGGAGGAGCTATTTGTTCGCACCGAGAATGAAGAGCCAGAAATTATCTGCGGTAAACTTACTGCTATATCTTTATACTGTGTTACACACCCAGGGTATTATTATTCATCAAGGACGCCGTTACCATTTGCTACGTTTACTATATACAAATGTACCACTTTGCTATATAAGTAACCTCGCCATGCTAAAAATGTATTTAAATTTAACACGTCTGTAGTTAGGACAAGTATATATTGCTAAAGAACCAATAGCATTAACAGTAACGTTCAAATCATCAATGCACTAGCAATTAATAATATTCTCCGGACACAGAAAATGCATGATTTAAAACAGAAAAATGCGAGGGAAATCAAATTAAAGGGACAAAGTTCGTTGTTTCCTACCCGACCCTGGGCGGGGAGAGGTTCTTCCCGCCCTACACTGTGGGTACCCTTGATTCTAAACACACAAAAATGTGTCACTAGAGCTAGGACTGTCTTAAATAAAAAAAAATTGAAAGTATAAATTTTAAGTTAAGTATAACCTCCCACACCAATGGTTCTTCTAAACCATTTTTCAGTCGAATAATGAGCCCTCCACGTGGTGAAAGTTTCAAATTATATTTCACAAAATCTGCACAATCAATTTTCAAAGATGAGAAACAAAACAAAAAAACAGGTGAACTAAATGAACTCCAAAAAACGAAAAAAGGACATTTAAGTACAAACAAGAAAACACCACGGTAATAACACATAATCCTGTAAATGCTGACAAAAAAACAAAAACAAAATGTGAATACAAAAAGGTCAAAATAAACCTTGAACGGAATTGAAGAGCACAGCAGAAAAAATATGGATATACTCCAATAAGATCCACAATCATACCTACACGACGTGCACAAATAATGGGAGCTTATTTAAAAACAAGAAGATATTTTTCAAAATATGGATGAGGGGGGATGCCCATCCCCCAATTGATACGCCTGGTTATATTAAAATCCTTTCCTTTAGCTGACCTTTTAATCAAGAACAATCACAAGAATTCTCTTTTATTCAGGGGGTAGCTTTTTTGGGGGGGGGGGGGGTAGGGAAGGGGGTGGAAGACAATAGAGTCAACTTTTAGTTCTTAATAAGAAGTACCCTGAAATTCAAGAAATATTGGATTTTGTGAAACCCCATGCACTTTTTATGTGTGTACACTGTAATGTAATATGTACATAAATGATAAAAAAAAACTCTTTATGTCTGAAAACTCCAGGTCCGTCACATTAATATGACGTCATACGCCGGAGACCTGGAGCTATTCTCTGGCCTATGGTCAAAATACATACTTAAAAACGTCAAGATGAATGTTATTGAAGAGTATATCAGAAAACTCAGAAAGTATTTCTAATCACGTCGGAATTTTATGTATTTCTGAAATGGCTACCAATACCATTCGCTGATCTATTCTCAAAGGGAGAATCAACAAGGCAATGTATGCTCAATCAAACTTCGATTCTCCTGACCTACGTTACTCTTTTAGAAACAGTGTTTCGTAATTATCTTTAAACACAATGTTAAGGCTTCAAAACGATTATTTAACAAAAACAAGAAAATCGCTAATCATATTTCAATATCGCCCCTAAAATCTGCTGCATTGCACGTACGGATGATTTTTTTTCAGGGAGGAGGGGGATCCTCCAGAGCCATTGCCAGGGCGTAAAATCGACGTTTAAGTTGTTGGGTCTTTTTTACAAGGGATAAGTAGCAGGGTTGTCACCCAACATTGCTGCGGCGAGGATCGAACCCTAAGCCCCGCAT
The DNA here is from genome assembly GCF_049724085.1 of Artemia sp. Qi Xiang Cuo. Lineage (NCBI taxonomy): Eukaryota > Metazoa > Arthropoda > Branchiopoda > Anostraca > Artemiidae > Artemia > Artemia sp. Qi Xiang Cuo. Next base: position 6,809,021 of record NC_142813.1, on the reverse strand, counting down.
TGCTAAACGGAGCATCAATCCACAGTGCAACAACAGAAAATGAGGGAAGCAGCAATAATATAAGTTTAGATAATTTGAACAAAGGCTCCCATAAAATCGACAAAATTTAGGATGTCATGGGGGATGATGGATGGGCCCCGAGGCCTCCGTCCCACGTACGTCCTCGTGTACTGCCACGAAAATTTGGCTAAAAATATGCACACTTTTAATTAAAAAAAATATGGGTCTTTGAGGTAATAATACAATCTTTAACTGGTACTGATGGGTTTCAGGGCTATGCCCCTCTCCCTGCAGAAATATCAAGATTTCCAAAACAATTTCTGTTTTTTAGAGCTCGTCTATTTTAGGTGTTTTCAAATTCCCCACGCTCTTTGGACATATTTCCTCCTCCATGTTTAATGAATTTTGTATATACATTTCGCACCGATACTAAGCTCTTCAATCCCATACAAAGACCTAAAGACAATAAAAGGAAACGCAAAGCAGGCGATATGACATTAAAGAAATATCCCAAACAGAGGAAAAAAAAAAGCGAAAATGAGTGGAATGTGTCTATTATACGCAAATGTACATATATAACTAATAATAAGACGAGAAGCTGAACTATGCTATTTACACAGATTAATCCTATTCCTCATTTGCAAAAACAAAAACAACAAAAAACGGCGCGTCAACACTGGTGGATCATGATGCTCCTCTTTCGAACCTAAAGAAGAAAAGAAATATTTATTGTATAAATACAATTATGGACGAAACTTGAAATAGACTTTTTTTATAGAAGAAAATAAAAACACATGAAAGAATAAAGTCTTAAACTAACTAAGCTACTACATTTGTTTTCAAAGCTGAAATAAATGAATATAAAAAAGTAAATATAGAAAGCCGTCTTTTAACTATGTAAATTCAAGAGTATGTGCATGAATGCCTAATTCAATCAACAGCTAAAACTATTCAAGCGAGAAACGTGATGGGTAGGGTAGAAGGGGTGGAAGTTTTCTTCTTTTTTTTCTATTGCGTAGCATTATATATTTTTTATTACATAATATATTGCATAGCATATTTACATAACTTTACATAACATTACACTATTTTACAGTTACATTAATATTATAACTATTTAAAATAATTACAACTTATCCTAATGCCTTGAATAATAAAGACATTCTTTTTTGTTAATGACCCAAAAACAATTTTACAGGATGTATTTTGAATTAAGCAATATCAACTAAGTACAATTCTTCTAAATTTTATCCGACTGTTGGTCAAGAGAAGTGGCGGAACACAAATTTAGTCTTTTTTTTGCTAAATAAATATTCTCTAATGTGGGATTTTATATTATTTCGGGTTCCGATTCGTTCGTTAATAGCCAATATTTGATCCTTGATTATTCCACGGATACTGGATACGGTTTTCGGCTGTTTTAGTCAATGTCTGGTATATATATATATATATATATATATATATATATATATATATATATATATATATATATATATATATATATATATATATATATATATATAATTGCAGAGACCACACTGCCTTTCCATGACGATTGTAAAACTAAGCAAAAACAATTTAAAACAAAAGTTTATATACGAAATCAAATAAAACTACATATTGTTTAATTCTCTAGTTCTTTTCAAAGCAAAGGCGGACGCTAGCCTCTGTGACCTTCTTTGATTCGGTTCATTAGCGTTCAAAGGTATAACATTTGGACAGAGGTCAACTACATTGGGTGACTTGAACTTTACTCTGTCAGATTTTTCTTTTTAAGTTTTTCACTTAGCCCGGGTACAACTTGGAGACAACTCGGGAGAAGGATGTTTTTTGTTCCTTACCATATGTCCCCGGGCTAAGTCAAAAACTTAAAAGAATTTTACAGAGTAATGGTCTAAGGGTAGCTTTAAAGAGTAATAATACTTTGGGTGGTTTTCTAAATTCTGGGAAAGATCTAACTTCATCGGGGCAACAAAGTGGGGTTTATCAGATCCCATGTACTTGCGGAAGCTCATATGTGGGATGTACTAACCAGAGTTTGGAAATGTGATTATTACAACATAAAGATTCTATTTCTTCGGCTTTAAAGCAAGATTCTAAGTCTGAAGATTTTACTTTGGCCATTTAAGAACATATTTTCAATCTTCCAGACCATTTTGTTTTGTTCGAGAATGTCTCTTTGATTTCTAGGGATCTGGGTTTAAAGCAAAATTTTCGTTAAACTCTTGAAATAAAGAAAATCTTATTCAAGAATATTGCTTTGCATCGGGATACAGGTGAATTTGGGCTGAACTCTATCTATGATAATTTATTAAAAAATCTGACATCAACATTGTCCCTTCCTCCCTTTTTACAACTAGTTTAAGCGACTTACGGCCCATTCACAATGACATTTTACTATAACCGAGAAATATCTAGAGCTAACTTGAGCTAATCAACTTTTCATGGAATCTCCTGATTGGCTAAAAAATTTGACAGAAAAATCTGGTTGGCTCAAATTAGAGCCAGTTCACTCCCGATTTTAATAAATCTCATTGTGAATGGGCCTTTAGTCAAAGTACATAACATCGTCTTTTTAGAGAGTGCTTGACGTTGACGATACCTCTGTATCCCTTTAATAATTCTCAATTACAAATAGTAATACAAACACGCTGGAGCGTTAAACTGCCCATACTTGACACAGTTTTTGTTTTGGCAACCTATCAAGATCCTCGTACAGATTTTAGAGTTTCAATAACCTTATCTTAGCCCTCCCATTGGCATAATTTTGTCAAAATCCTGGGGGGGGGGGGAAGTTGGAGGCAATTTTCCCAACCCAAGCGAAAATGAACAACCTAAAGAAAAACTAATCCGTTTCACTAGATGCTTGAATTATGCAGGCTTATCTTAGTTTTGACAAGATTTTCGAAGAAACTAAATTTCAGTTTAACTGAGGTCGGAGGGGGGGGGCAAACTGGGGTCCTTATTTTTATTCCTTATTTTCTGAGTTTTCTGGAAATTATATTTCAGAAAATAATATAAACATTTTTCTAATATAATGCAAACTTCGACGCACACCATGACGCACATCAGAACACCATGTACCACCATGACGCACACTTCGATGCACATCAGAACACCAAGCACCACCATGACGCACACTTCGACGCACACCATAACGCACATCAGAACACCAAGCACCACCATGACGCACACCATGACGCACATCAGAACGCCATGTACCACCATGACGCACACTTCGACGCAAACCATGACGAACATCAGAACACCATGACGCACACTTCGGCCCTGCTTGGCAAACTCCCTAAACGCTGGGCACAGTTCCGATGACTCTAGGCACGTAGCACCTGGTGTTCATGACTTCTGAAAGGGAGCGATCCCTTGGATATCACACCCTACGCCTTAGCTACCCTACTTTTTACATCTTCACTTCAACAGTCATCCTTACTCAAACTTCTACACAGGTAAGGTGGCTAAAGCTTGGTGAAGCTATCTTGCTTCACCAAGATAGCTCCACTTGGTGAAGCTATCAACATTGCCCCTTCCTCCTTTTATACAACTAGTTTAAGAGACTTACAGTTGTAAGTCACCATTCACAATGACATTTTACTAAAATCGTGAAACATCTAGAACTGACTTGAGCTAATCAACTTTTCATGGAATCTAATGATTGGCTAAAAAAATTTGATAGAAAAATCTGATTGGCTTAACTTAGATTCAGGTCATTCCCAATTTTAATAAATCTTATTGTGAAAGGACCTTTAGTCAAAGTACGTGACACCGTCTTTTTAGAGAGTGCTTGACGTCGACGATACCTTTTACAATTCTCAATTAAAAATAGTAATACATAAACGCTGGAGCGTTAAACTGCCCATGCTTGACACATTTTTTGTTTTCGCAACCTATCAAGATCCTCGTCCAGATTTCAAGATCCTCGTCCAGATTTTAGTGTTTCAATAACCTTATCTTAGCCCTTCCAGTGGAGTGATTTTGTCAAAATCCTGGGAAGGGGGGGGGTCAAAGTTGGAGGCAATTTTCTCAAACCAAGCGAAAATAAGCTATAGAATAGAATAGAATTTATTTACACAAAAGCCCAAAGGGCCGTGGTCACAAAAACAAAGACAGTTTCATACAAACATAAGTTGGCACAAAAGTATAATCTAGGCTAGTGAAATATCACCCTCACCCCTAATCTTCAAAAAACCTTTCTCTATGCTCTATACCCATCGTCAGGAACCTTCCGAATCTCTATTATATATATTGTACCACAAAGACGAAGATATCCTACAGGAAACTAACCCGTTTCTGTGGATAATTGGATTTTGCAGGCTTATCTTAGTTTTGACAAGATTTTCGAAGAAACTAAATTTCAGGTCAACGGAGGTCAGGGGGGGGGAAACTGAAGTCCTTGTTTTTATTCCTTATTTTCTGCAATATTTTCTGAAAATTATATTTTAGAAAATAATATAAATATTTTTCTAATATAAATATAAATATTTAAATAAAAATATTTTTCTGAAAATATATTTTCTGAATTATTCCTTATTTTCTGAAATAGTTTATGACATAATTCAGTATTTTCTTCAATTTCTGGAGGGACATAGTCTTTAAAAATTCGATTGGTGAAATTCAAAGACAAACAAGTTTTTCTATTCATATTAGTTTTCTTTTTACAAATAACTCCTTTTTTTCTTCCAATTTCACAACGTTTTTTATGAATTAGCTTCTCCTTGGAAAGGAACTAAGGGATGTAAGTTTCAAGCCTGTTAGAGAAAAAATCTTCTAGCCCTTTTTCAGGGGAGAAAAAAAAAATTGTTTCTTTTTCTTTGTGCCACCCCACCCCTCCCCCCCCAAAAAAAAGAAAAAAAAACCAACTATATTTTTCACAACATTTTTTTGTGAATTAGTTTCTCCTTGGGAAAGGAACTAAGGGATGTAAGTTTCAAGCCTGTTAGAGAAAAAAACTTCTAGCCCTTTTTCGGGGGAGCAAAAAAAACATTTGTTTCTTTTTTCTTGGTTGATTAGAGCCCTCCCCCCTCCTGGCCCAGGAACTTACTGATATATGTTTCTTGCCGTTCAGGAAAGTCTTTGGTCTATTTTTGGGGATCTCGTATGTGCCAACAAACCTATATCGATTGTGTGAAATGGGGTACCTTTGACCCAGGAATTTTAGGGCGCATGTTTCAAACTAAACAGTGACGTAAAGTAAACTCATTTTCCAACATTAGTGCCATAAGTGCCATAATTAAAAACTTGTAAACTTACCTACCCGAACCTCTTTAATATGATTAGTTCTATCTTATAAAGCACCAAATGGATCCAATGACTGTGTCTGGCTTCCAGTCATGCCAAACATATGTGGTTGCTGCAGACCCATGGGTTGCATTGTGGTACCACCCATGGCAGGTGCCATATTTCCTAACATTGGTGCCATGTTTCCAACCATTGGCTGTGCCATTGACCCCATATTGTGAGGAATCATTCCTGCATTACTTCCAGGAACAACACCCTTAAAATGCAAAATATCATAAGTACAATAAAAAAACAATAAAAATAACAATTAACAATAAAACAGTAAAAACAATAGCAAAACAATAACAATAAAAACAATAGTAAAACAATAAAAAATAACAATAACAATAAAAACAATAAACAATAACGACGTAAAACAATAGTAAATCAAAAAAAATAGTTAACTATTAAAAATAGTAAAAAATAGTTATTTACTCCTCCCTTAAGCAAAGGAAGTTAAAGCCAGAATGCCAGAGGGGGAAGCCAGAATGCAAATAAGGAGGTGAATGTCATTATGAGCAGGATGTGATGTCACTAAGGGCAGGTGTTGGATAAACAGAGAACTAACATAAAAGTAGAGCTCAAAATGACTGTTCATTCAAGTTTTATCCATACAACAGGAATTGATCGATATTTTTCATGTTTGTGATTGACATATTGTCCTTTGTCACGACATTGTCATTGTTCCAGAGGGTAAACTACATGATTTTATTATTAAAAAATTGCAGATATTAAGAGCTAATACCAGGGAACTGAACTTCATTTGGTGAAAAGAAAGACAGTTTTTTTTTTAATCTCTTTCGTAAAACAACTCTAATTTCGTTTTATTGTACTTGCTATAGAAATTAAAACGATTAAGGAATTGAACGTTATATTTTCAACGTATTTTTTAATCCTAGAGCAAATTCACAGCAAATTTCAAGAATTTAACTTAGTAGATGAATAAAGCTGAGTATCAGCTTTCAGATGACATCCAAGTTGTCATCTTACGTTCAAACAATCGATACTACAAAATCACAATATACAGAAGTTACAGAGGAATCGTAAACCTTAAGCGTCTGCTTTGACGTTTTGGCGTCCTTTTGACGTTTTAGACGATTCTTCAGTCAACTGTAACTTATTACACAAAAACATCATCTTTATTACAAATAGCTCCCCCAAAAAGGTACAAAAACACTTGCAACATACACTTTGCTATTAAAAAAAAAAAAAAAATGAATAACCGTGCTTTGCAGCAGGATCATTCCAAACAGCCTGAAAAGCTGTTCATGCAGATCCTGAGCAAAGGGCAGATATTAACCCTAATGTAAGATTTTATCACCAAATCTGTCTCCTGCCCTGCGTGAGGAAAGCTTATGAGCGCGTCATCACCAGAACTCTCAATCAAAATCTTCGGTCGCGCCGGTTATTGGCTGACACACACGGTTATTGGCTGTTTTCGTAGAAAACAGCCTACGCTCGACTAAACAAAAAATCGCAAAGAGAGAAACGAGGAAAATAACAGCCATTGAAAAACAGAAGGAAAAAATATGCAAATATTTCGGTTGAGACCTCTGCTCAAACGTCCTCAGTGCAGACTAATAATAAAAAAATACAGATTAAAGTCCAAAGGACCCTTTCATCGTTACTACGAAAAGGACCTTATTTTAGTTTCATTGTTTATTTTGAGGGCTGGCTTTCATATTGTCCTTTGGACTTTTATCTGCATTTTTTTTTTTTATTATTCTGCACTGAGGACGGTTGAGCGGAGGTCTCAACCAAAATATTTAAATAATTTTTCCTTCTGTTTTCCAATAGCTGTTATTGTCCTCGTTTCTCTCTTCTTAGCGATTTTTTGTTATGTCATGATTAGCCAGTGTGGTCTCAAAAATTATTTACTACGCTCGACTGTCTGATTGCGCAACACCAAGAGTGGATTGAGCTTCCTGTTTCAGGAACATGACGTTCGCCTTCCATCCTCTGACATCACAAAAGCCTTTGATCGAGTGTGGCATGAGAGCCTTCTTCCTAAACTTTAAGCCTATGGAGTAAAAGTTCGGCAATTTGAGGTCCTTGCTGACTTCCTTCGTATGCATTCCCTATATGTGGTCCTTGACGGCTTCATTTCAGAAAAATATCCAGTGCTATCAGGGGTACCCCAAGGAAGTATTCTTGGGCTAACTCTTTCTGGTGTTCATAAACGGCCTACGGGTTAGCCTTGTGAAAAAACCCCACCATTTTCTGATGGCACAACAACAAAAAGCCCCATAAGGAGCTTAAAGCTGAGTTGGAAAACGTGGCTGTCGGATGGCGGCCGTGGCTGTCGGCTCGCGTGGCTGTCGGATGCGTGGCTCGTCAGTTTCAAAGCGTCAAAACCGACAGAACTCTTTATTTCGAACCAAAAAATACGAAGCCTCATCCCCTTTTCATCTTCAAAGGAGGGGCAATAACGAGAGTAGATACATTACGTATTCTTGGACCGAGTGGGCCGAGCACTTAAGCAAAGTGAGAACCAACAGGTCCTATTCCAGGAAGCAAGGAGTCATCCTAAAGCGTCGTGCATTAGACCAGTCATGGATGATACATGTCCTCTCTTTACTCGTGATCTGACCTGTTGCCAAACTCCTACAGCCAACCCAGGATCTTTTTAACATGGCGTCTACGTTATGAAATGTCTACGTTTCATGACGTATATGTCACAATTTCTAAATGTCTACGTTTAAAATTTCATAAATTTACATTCATCAAAGGAGTTGTCATACCTCGTTCTTGGTAGAGCAAAACCTTTGCGATCAACTAGCCGAAGTACACCTTCTCAAGGCTACCTTGTGCAGAGTGCATCCCGCTAGGAGAATACTCGAAAATGAGTCCATCTGATGGTCCATTGCCACGTGGAATGGCCTCCAAACAGAAAAATCCTTCTCTCGGGCCGTTCGAGAGAAGAAATAACAAATACCTCGCAATAAGAATTACCAGGACTAGAGGTAATTACCAGGACCAAATGAGGTAATTACCAGGACTAGAGACACATCATCATTTTTGATGGAGCGATGCAGCCTGTAGTGATAATAATAACAATAAATGATATTAAAGAGAACTACAATCGCAAAACAGTCTCTCAGACTATGAAAGTGGGCATAGAAAAACGGTGTCATGTAACTCCATCATATTGGAATATTTGACCTACTCACCCCCCCACCTCCATCCACTGTATGCAAACATAAGGATATTAAAATGAAAATCTAAATTATATAATCAAAACAATCACAATAAAATTATTGATAAAAAAAATTCAGAATATATTTAAGTAAAAGCGCAGCTGTTGTTTATCCCAGTTTTATTTTGAGCTAAATCATTCAAAATCAACACGTACAGAATTAATTAGAGGGAATGAAGATCAACAGGAATTAATTTTATTGTAATTAATTACATTAATTACTTACATTTATTGTTCAAGTAAAAGCGTGTTTTTTTTTCTTAAGCTAAACCATCCAAAATTGACATATATGAAAGCATATGGCAAAAATAGCAAAATGGTCATGGAAAAAACGGTACTGTGTTGACGACGTAACGTTTGAATACCTGAAATTCTCTTCCCCCCCCTCACCATATGTGCAGGTAGGATGACGAAAATCTACCTAGTAACATCAAAACAATCATAAGAAAAGCTAACTCTTAAACTAAGCATAGCTGTGGTGTTCTCCTTTTTATTTATCATCCAAAATTAACAAACACAAAAGTAGATGGCAAGAATGTCAGCAGAAAACGCATATATATACTTTTTTATACGCATGGTTTAAATCTTCAGAAGAAATTTGAAACACCGGCAAATTACTACAGACAGTAGAGAGCAAAGGAAAGACGATGTAGTGCCCGCACCATATTGATGGAATATTTGACAGTTTAATCTCATCCCCAATCAAGACTGGTGCATTTCAAAAAGACTAGATGCGTGTTTGGAGCATTTAGAGCCGTGTGTTGTGTACTATGAAGAAAAAATTGGATCTCATAAGATTTGAAATTCAAGTTGTCAAAAAATAGTCTAAACCCCTAATCTATGGATTGACGACGCTTCTCGACAACAAAATTTTTTAGTCGGTCCTAAAGCAGCTGGGATCGAACCCTGGACCCTGTATTACCAAGTAGAGATCAATCTACAGTGCCACTACTGCGGTGCCTCAATCTACTTTCTTGACAGAGTTTCAATAAATATGTTTAGGAGCCTATAGGAGTCCAAGAAGTGTGTGAGTGGACGTTTTATAAAATTGTTCAAACAATCAGAAAAAATTGAAAACTGAAACTAGCCTATACGGAGCCTAAAAAAACAAAAAAAAAGAAAATAAAAGCCGATAATCCACCAACATTATGAAAATAAAAAGAGAAGGAACCGGTAGTTGAGTGATTTAGAATTGTAAGTGAATGGTTCTAATAGTGCGACAAGATCCGTAATCGCATATGCCAACAAGACATCCCCTGCGTTATGAGTCAATGAAGATGGCGATACCTTGTAAACATCCTAGGTCGCCAGGTCATAGACTTCCAAAAATGTTCCTCCATTTGCAACCACAAGGCACTCGTCACCGAGGAAGAAGAAAGAATCCGCACCGTAAAACGTACAAACGTGACAGAAGAGCCCTCCAGATGGTTCTCATTCCTGACGGGGAGGACATCTACGCAGCGGCCCACTTAAAGGAAGATTGGAGGCTAGTCACTGACACTCTGGGTGCCTCTGGAGGCACTGGAGGAGCCAAGGTAAGGGTACTAGTGTCAAGTTACTAAGGTAAGGGTATTTACATACTAGTGTCGGTCGCTAAATAGTTCGGACAGTCTAACTTGTGCAATGAATTAAACTGAAATAACGACGAAGACAACACTGCTTCTTCTGTTATGCAAACAATACAGAGTGCAATTCAATAAGATATTTCACAGACAGTGAAATGTAGAAGAAATTAATTGAATATTTCGGCTTCATATCTAAAAGCTGTCTTTAGGAACATAAATGAATAAAATAAATACAAAATTAAGTAACGATAAGAAACGGGAAAACTATAACTACAAAGACCTAGCTGCCAAAAAAGTAAGGCACGCTTCAAAAACTTATCCTGAAATATTTTTATCTGGATGAGTTATCTTGTTTATCAGTCCTCACTCACTGAACTCACTGAACTCAATGAACTCAGCTGAACTCACTGAACACAGCTGAACTGAGCTGAACTCATTTCAAGTCATGATGTTCAGAACGTTTTATTGTTTGTTTGACTTTCCTCGCTTTTTAGCGCAAATTTAATTTTGTAATTTTTTGAAAAAGTTTGCAAACCAAGATCAGAATATTAGAAGCAACAGTGATGAAAGTGGGTAAGCAGAGTTATTAAGCATGGGCTCTCCGAAAGACTGAGGAGGATTTGTAAGATGTTTTCCGGAGAAATTGCCTAAGAATTGTTTTAAGCACCCATTTGACTGGCCGTATTTCAAATCAGAAGACTAATTTCTGAAAACGAGTAGACTAATTTCTCAAATGAGTAGACTGATAGACTGAAATCGTACAAAAAATGTGGTTCAATCCTGCTTTTTAGGGCTATATCAGGCTATAATCCTGCTTTCTTCGTTAGCTTAATCCTGCTAACGTCCCCAAATGGGGCGAGAGGATGTCGTAACGGAAGATTTAAGGAAAATGAGAACTCCTTGGAAGGGTTTAAAGAAGGAACCTTTGAATATATTGGAATGAAGGAGGAGCGTAAAAAGCTGAGCTGGCCTCAGGTGGTTTGGTGCTGCAGTGAGTTGTTAGTAGTAGTAGTAGTTAATTTCATACTTATTTTACTCATGTATATTATTGAAGATGATTTTTAGAACTAAAGTCAAAGTATTAAATTAATTAAATATTATTACATAATATTAAATATTATTATATTATAATATTAAATATTATTATAATATAATATACAAAATATTAAATAATATTCAAAATTTTACTATCTTTAAAAATCCTTCCAACTTATTCGACCCTCCCTCCCCCCTCAAAATGTTTCCCAACTCATAAAAACGTGACAAAAATGCATAAAAACATTTTGATTCATTTTTAAGGTATTTTTTGTAAACCACATACCCCCTAAGAAAATAGCCCCCCCCCTCCCCCGACTAAAATTCCTGGATACGGCCCTGCATATTACCAAAGACTTGTTGACCAAAACACTTATTCTTCGGCTTTGTTTTCCTTAGGATCTGTTTTTCAAAGTCTTAACTTTATGACACAAAATTGGAGTATATTCATCAGAGGTCAGTACCCTTTGTAGGAGGAAGGGGTGGAGACAGATGCTTCAAAATACCATTCCAGGCATAAATTGTGCTCTGGTTCAATTCTTAAAGTTTCACTCCTCTAATTAAACCTCTTTCTAAGATAAATAAGCAAAATAGAAAATAAGTAAATAACAGATCAAGATGATAAAATAGATACAATAGATAAATAAGATAAATAAATACGATAGATAGCAAAAAGAATAATTAAGAATAGCATAAAGAATAACAAAGAATAGATAGCAAAAAGATAGTACTACAATACCATTAGAACCATTCTTCATATTTGGTTGCGTTGATATTTATTTGATTATTTACGAAAGTAAAAACCCGGAACATTTGGTTATCAAATAATTCGGATGTCAAACAGCCCCCTTTTTTTCAGGTAAATTTTTCTTAGAAGAGTTTATATTGATGCAAAAAAAAAGTTGAAAAAGCTGACCACAGCTTTTCTTATGGGGGGGGGGGAGGGCATATATTTTAGGGCAATATATGCCCTATGTTAGGGAAACATATGTTTTAGCAGATGCATTTTTAGGGCAACTATGTTTTACATCCAAAGAGCCTGTGATACACAGTCTGGAGTAACTCTTGCTTATATATTATCTAAAACAGGGACCTATAAGATTAAACACGAAACCAATATTTAGCCTACTGATGTAATACTACAATATGCTGATTTCAGTTGTGATAACTGACATTTCAGTTATCATAACTGATTTCATTACTGATTTCAGTTATTATAACTAACATAACTATCATTACTGACATTACCTCATAAGATGTCATCATAACTCGCACAATTCCATAGCTATAAAAACTATCGCCATATATATTATTACTTATGACATAGCAATATTACTGAAAAGGCCGTATCCAGGAAGAGGGTACCGATATTGAATCCCCCATCCCCTGAAATTTTGTCCCACTCGTAAATAAGATATGAAAATGCAGACAAATAATTTTTCGATGCATTTTTGTAAAACCTCCGTAAAAAAATACCCCCCCCCCCCGAGAAAAAACCTGGATACGCTCTGGATTACCGATGTAATAGCATAATTTAAAAATTTCGATTTCCTAAAAAAAATAAAATAAAAATTAATTTCCAATAGATGTAAGACGTAAGGTTGAATCAAGTCTAGGGAATGTGCATACTTCTAACCATTTTAGAGTCACCACTACGAAAATAGGTCAAAATTAAATCCGGTTATTTTTTGCTACTTTATAAATTTATATAAATCACCTGTTTAAAACAAAAATGTTAAGTTAAAAATTTTTAATTAAAAAAAAATTTCATTTTATTATTTTTGTATTACTATCTGCATTAAATTTTTTTTAACCCAAATTTGTTTGAAATCAACTAATTAACAAATAAAATCTTATGTCGTATATATAAAATCTTATATATACGACAATTAACAAATTAATTAACAACTAATTTTTTTGGACTAACTGCAACTCAGTGTCTATTCGATGGTATTTCAAAATTGAGAAGCGATAAGTTTAAAGGTCACAACTTCCATACTTCTTCGAAAGGATTTATTTCTCTGATCTTTTAAATATTTTATGTATATTTTACCGCAGATTTTATTATATATATAATTTTTTTTAAGTAATATTATATCTTAAATTCTAGGTTCTATATTAGCTTAGATTTTTTCGAACGGGAATAATCATCCTTTCTGAGGACAATATTAGTTTCACGCAATCAGTGGGACAACATCATAAAAACCAGTTTACTGGTCTACTGTCAACAGGGGTGTATGCAGGATTTTTGTTAGAAGGGGTTATTTTTTTAGGGGGGGGGGTCAAATCAGGTACCCCCCCCCCCCCCCCCCACACGCACGTCAGGATTTGGCCTTGGCTGTCAAATATGTTTGTGTATTTGTTTTTCTCATTTATTTGTTTTTCTCTTTTTAGTCTGAATTCCAGAATTTTATTCTGTGATTTGTATTGCATTTGTGATTTGTGTTGCATTTGTGATTTGTGAATTTTATTTGTTATTTGTATTTAACTCAATGTTACTTGTATTTATAAATAAATAAGTATAAGCAACATTTTTAGAAGATATCTTACAATTAAAGTATGCAATTTTACATAAACAAATATAGCATACCATTGGCTGCCTGTACATTCCATGCTGTTGTGGCCAACCTCCTTGCGAGATATTACCACCCATGCCTCCCATAGGTAGTGAGGCCTGCACTGGTCTAGCACCAGGAATGACTGCACCCATTCTAAAATGCAAGATAACTTTTAATTATAAATACACATAGGATTAATTTAATAAGAAATAGTAAAAATATGTATGTAGACATAGAAAAAAACAGAAAGATGAGAGAGAGAGAGAGAGAGAAGGAAGAAGGAAAGAAGTTGAAAGAGAAATATAGGGAGAGGGGAAGAGACAGAGTGAAGCGGAGGGAAGAGAGAAGGAGAAACAGAGATTATACAATATTAAAGTCTTAACATTTTGAATGGTTTCAAATTACACTACTGCACCTGAACGCACGGATAAATTCTAAAAAAAGAAAATTAATTGTCTTTTTTGATGAATTTTTTTTTAAAAGAAATTGTTTTTTATTTGATAACAAAAGAAAAACAGAAGAATAAAGTCAATGAGGCTAAATTTGAAATATAAAAAAAAAAACTTTCTTTTGATAACAAAAAAAAACAGAAGAATAAAGTCAATGAGGCTAAATTTGAAATATATAAAAAAAAAACATTTTTTTATAACAAAAAAAAACAACAGAAAAAAAAAAAGTCAATGAGGCTAAATTGATAAAAAGAAATTTATTTTTTTTTGGATAGAAAAAAAAAGAAAAAAAAAGAATAAAGTAAATGAGGCTAAATTTCAGCCGGGAATTTAAAATTACCAATATTTAAAGGAAAGAAAGAAAATATAGAAATACTTTCAATAAAATATAACTGACATCCCCCCCCTCCGTCTTTTGTTTTACAAAATAACGAGGTAGCCATTTATTGTTATCCCAAACAACTTACAGGCTCGGAAGCAAAAAAAGACAACAAAAACTACCATACCTTCTATTATCAAACTCTGGCATTGAATGAATCAATCGAGATAAAGAAATGCATCCAAAAAATATAACCAATATTCCTACCCTTTTTTTCTTTGACAATATCAATTAATATCCCTTAAAAAAAAAAACAATACACCTCCCTCTTTTTCTTTGACAATAATGAGAGCCAATTTTAATATCTCCAAGAAATTAGTATCCCAAAAATTAATAGCCGAAAGGCTCAGAAGAATAAAAAAAAATGCTTCAAAACAGAAAGAGAGAAAATTTTTCTCAATATTTTTCCTTCACATTTTTTTTTACTATTTCCACTCTTTTAGCAACTTCATCACATCGCCTATAATCTTTGCCCTTTTCCTATTGTCCTTTTGTGTGGCTCGCCACTTTATTTTATTCCAAGCTGCATTGTAGCCACTTTTAAATAAATTCTGCTACGAATGAAAAAAAAATAAAGAAATTAACAAACAACAACGAGAATAAGTTTAAATTTTATCCTTCGTTTTCAGTCATTACGTATGGCTATTGAGGTCTTAGACCAGTGGGTCCAAACCGATTTCGGGCCGTGCACAACCTAAGAATTTCCGAAATCCTGATGCCCTCTCTTGTGAATCTTAAATTTTGTTATTCAAAATTTTACATGTATTCACCCGAAATAAACTTAAAACGCCATTAACAATTTTTATTAACGATGTTGGGAACAACGGTCTTAGATCCTATTTAATTTTTTTTCTTCAAAATAACGATTTTTATTAACGATATTGGGTACAACGGTCTTAGACCCTATTTAAATTCTCTTTTTTTTTTTAAAAAATAACGATTTTTATTAACGATGTTGGGAACAACGGTCTTAGATCTTATTTAAATTCTCTTTTTTTTTTTTTTTTTTACAAAATCACAAATTTTATTAACGATGTTGGGAACAACGGTCTTAGATCCTATTTAAATTCTTTTTTTCAAAATAATGATTTTTATTAACGATGTTGGGAACAAAGG
This sequence comes from Artemia sp. Qi Xiang Cuo, assembly GCF_049724085.1. Lineage (NCBI taxonomy): Eukaryota > Metazoa > Arthropoda > Branchiopoda > Anostraca > Artemiidae > Artemia > Artemia sp. Qi Xiang Cuo. Next base: position 6,793,431 of record NC_142813.1, on the reverse strand, counting down.
TCTTAGACCTTATTTAAAATCTTTTTTTTTTAAAAAATAACTATTTTTATTAACGATGTTGGGAACGACGGTCTTAGATCTTATTTAAATTCTTTTTTTTTTATACAAAATCAAAAATTTTATTAACGATGTTGGGAACAACGGTCTTAGATCCTATTTAAATTCTTTTTTTCAAAATAACGATTTTTATTAACGATGTTGGTAACAAAGGTATTATACCCTATTTAATTTTTTTTTTTTTTTTTAAAAAATAAAGATTTTTATTAACGATTTTGTGAACTACGGTCTTAGATCTTATTTAAATTCTTTTTTTTTATAAAAAATCAAAAATTTTATTAACGATGTTTGGAACAACGGTCTTAGATCCTATTTAAATTCTTTTTTTTTTCAAAATAACGATTTTTATTAACGATGTTGGGAACAACGGTCTTAGACCCTATTTAAATTCTTTTTTTTTTTTAAAAAATAACTATTTTTATTAAAGATTTAAATTCTTTTTTTTTATACAAAATCACATATTTTATTAACGATGTTGGGAACAACGGTCTTCGATCCTATTTAAATTCTTTTTTTCAAAATAACGATTTTTATTAACGATGTTGGGAACAACGGTCTTAGACCCTATTTAAATTTTTTTTTTTACAAAATAACGATTTTTATTAACGATGTCGGGAACGACGGTCTTAGATCTTATTTAAATTCTTTTTTTTTATAAAAAATCACAAATTTTATTAACGATGTTGGGAACAACGGTCTTAGATCCTATTTAAATTATTTTTTTTCAAAATAACGATTTTTATTAACGATGTTGGGAACAACGGTCTTAGACCCTATTTAAATTCTTTTTTTTTTTTTTACAAAATAACGATTTTTATTAACGATTTAAATTCTTTTTTTTATACAAAATCACGAATTTTATTAACTATGTTGGGAACGACGGTCTTAGATCTTATTTAAATTCTTTTTTTTTTCATACAAAATAACAAATTTTATTAACGATGCTGGGAACAACGGTCTTATAGATCCTATTTAAATTATTTTTTTTCAAAATTACGATTTTTATTAACGATGTAGGGAACAACGGTCTTAGACCCTATTTAAATTCTTTTTTTTTTTTTTTTTTACAAAATAACGATTTTTATTAACTATGTTGGGAACAACGGTCTTAGATCTTATTTAAATTCTTTTTTTTTATATAAAATCACAAATTTTATTAACGATGTTGGGAACAACGGTCTTAGATCCTATTTAAATTCTTTTTTTCAAAATAACGATTTTTATTAAAGATGTTGGGAACAACGGTCTTAGACCTTATTTAAATTCTTTTTTTTTTACAAAATAACGATTTTTATTAACGATTTTGGGAAAGAAGGTCTTATATCTTATTTAAATTCTTTTTTTTATACAAAATCAAAATTTTTACTAACGAGTTTTGTAACAAAGTTATTAGATCATATTTAAATTCTTTTTTTTCAAAATAAATATTTTTATTAAAGATGTTTTTAACAACGGTATTAGATCCTATTTAAATTCTTTTTTTTTTTTTACAAAATAAATATTTTTATTAAAGATTTAAATTTTTTTTTTTATACAAAATCACGTATTTTATTAACGTTGTTGGGGACGACGTTATTAGATACTATTTAAATTCTTTTTTTCAAAATAAAGAATTTTATTAACGATTTTGTTAACAACTGTATTATACCCTATTTAATTTTTTTTTTTTTTTATAAAAAATCAATAATTTTATTAACTATTTCGGGACCGACGGTCTTAGATATTATTTAAATTCTTTTTTTTATAAAAAATAAAAAATTTTATTAACTATTTTGGGAACAACGGTCTTAGATCATATTTAAATTATTTTTTTTTTCAAAATATCGATTTTTATTAACGATGTTGGGAACAACGGTCTTAGACCCTATTTAAATTCTTTTTTTTTTACAAAATAACGATTTTTATTAACGATTTAAATTCTTTTTTTATACAAAATCACGAATTTTATTAACGATGTTGGGAACGACGGTCTTAGATCTTATTTAAATTCTTTTTTTTTATACAAAAAAACAAATTTTATTAACGATGTTGGGAACAACGGTCTTAGATCCTATTTAAATTCTTTTTTTTTCAAAATAACGATTTTTATTAACGATGTTGGGAACAACGGTCTTAGACCCTATTTAAATTCTTTTTTTTCAAAATAACGATTTTTATTAACGATTTTGAGAACAACGGTCTTAGATCTTATTTAAATTCTTTTTTTTTTATACAAAATCACAAATTTTATTAACGATTTTGGGAACAACGGTCTTAGATCTTATTTAAATTCTTTTTTTTTGTTTTTACAAAATAACGATTTTTATTAACGATGTTGGGAACAACGGTCTTAGATCCTATTTAAATTCTTTTTCTTTTTTATACAAAATCACAAATTTTATTAACGATGTTGGGAACAACGGTCTTAGATCTTATTTAAATTCTTTTTTTTTTTTTTTTACAAAATAACAATTTTTATTAACGATGTTGGGAGCAACGGTCTTAGACCCTATTTAAATTCTTTTTTTTTTTTTTACAAAATAACGATTTTTATTAACGATGTTGGGAACAACGGTCTTTGATCTTATTTAAATTCTTTTTTTTATACAAAATCAAAAAATTTATTAACGATGTTGGGAACAACGGTCTTAGATCTTATTTAAATTCTTTTTTTTTTTTTTTACAAAATAACAATTTTTATTAACGATGTTGGGAGCAACGGTCTTAGACCCTATTTAAATTCTTTTTCTTTTTTTACAAAATAACGATTTTTATTAACGATGTTGGGAACAACGGTCTTAGATCCTATTTAAATTCTTTATTTATTTTTTTTACAAAATTACGATCTTTATTAACGATGGTGGGAACAACGCTCTTAGATCCTATTTAAATTTTTTTTTTTTTACAAAATAACGATGTTTATTAACGATGTTGGGAGCAACGGTCTTAGATCGTATTTAAATTCAAAGCAAATGAATGAACCCGCTCATTAATTTTTCTTGAGACTGATCCAATGAACCTACACGCGGGAAACGGGGCCAAAATTGACTTTTCTAATTTTGACCCATTCCTCCAAGTAAAAATGTCTAGGAAAAGGGTAAGATAGTAAAACAATTAAAAATAACAGCTTAAAAGGCATTTCAATCCAACCCTTCAATAAAAAAAATTAGTCAAAAGCTTCGGGGGGGGGGGGATAACAACCCCTTCCTCCTGGACCCAGCCTTGTTTTACCGCTTAGAATCAGAATCAAGACTTATCAGAAACGAAAGGCTATTAAACGAAAGGCTATTAGAAGAAGACTTTCTTTTCTGATAGAATTTGATTCTATTTTGATTTTTGATTTGATTCTATACGTAAAAGGGACAGGTTCAAAGACATTTCAATCCATCCTCACTATAAAAAAGATAGAAAGCAAAAGAATAAATAGCCTTTATTTCGCTATAAAATTCGACTATACACGTAAAAGGGATAGTTAAAAACACATTTCAATCCAAACCCTCTATAAAACAAAATGAAAGTAGTACATTTAATAGCCTTTCGTCTCGATTCTGATTCTAAGCGGTAAAACAAGGCTGGGTCCAGAAGCATGGGGTTGTTATTCCCCCCCCCCCAAAAAAATGATTGTCCAGCTCGTATAAACGTAATAAAAATGCATATACATAAATTTTTGATGCGTTCTTTAAAGTTCTTTTTTTTGTAAAAAAAAAAAAATCCCCGAAAAAATACCCTCCACCGAACAAAAATCCTGGGTAAAAACAAAAAATAATTCCTTATTTTAAAAAAGGACAGAAACTCACGGTCTACTTTGTGGCGTCATTGCCTTGTTTATATTCAAATTTTCGGCCAAGGACGCCAGACTAGAATCCAAATCTCCGGTTATAACCTTTTGTTGATTTGAAGATTTAGGTACCGAAGCAAAACCAGAGACTGTTTGAGTTTGTATAACGTCCCCAAAAACTTCGTAGCCTAGAAAATATCAGAGAAACAGCTCATCACAAATGTCAACATTAGGCAACAAATTAGAACTTCAAACCCTCTTCTAATTAAGCAGGTAGAGCCACTCCCGGGGGTGGGGTGGGCGGGATAGTTTCCCCGAGCGCCACGCTGGGAAACTACCCATTTTGATCGAATTTTTCACTTTGATTAGTCCTTTTTTTGCTTATATTTGAGTCGGGGAGCAGCACTGTAATTCTTCCTCGGGCACCGTCAATTCTAGGAACGGCTCTGCCAACAGGATTGGCATTGATTAAAATTTGACCTTACGGTGACAAATAATTTTCTCTCTCTCTCTCTCTCTCTCACTTTCTCTCTCTCCTGTACCTCTGTATGGATAAAAATGATAAGTATGGATTAAAATTTGTTTCGTGTCAGACTAACGAAACTAGATTGATTGTTAAAAAAATATAATGATAATATATACATATTAATGTTAGTAGAGATGCCTCAGGAGGTCGTGTCAGCACACCATATATGGGCATAGAACCACGTGGTTTATGGTTTTGGTCAGTGAGAATGAGAAAACAGGAATTTTGTCACATTTATGGATGTTTTCATGGATGGTTATGTGTGTTGGTCGATTTATTTGATGTTTTTCATGGATGTTTTATGGTTTTTGTCAGTGAGAATTTGAAAAACAGGAACTTTCTCACATTTATGGCTGTTTTTTTTGTTTTTGTCAGTGAGAATTTGAAAAACAGGAACTTTCTCACATTTATGTCTGGTTTTTGGATTTTGTCAGTGAAAATAGAAAAACAGGAACTTTCTCACTTTCATGGATTATTGAGTCATTGATCAAATTGTTTCCGAGCAAGGTTAATTAATGTCTGAAAGATGACGTCAAGTTAATTAATGACTTAGGAGTTCTACCAAGAGAATGTTTGTGAAGCAAAGTTTAGATCACACATGACAGATGATGTCATGATTGATTGATTGACATAAAAGGGGAATTAATTTGTTGTTTCTAAAGAGAATTGATTCACGAAAGGGAATTAATTTGTTATTTCTAAAGAGAACTATCTCCGAGCGAATGTTTAGATCTTAGCGATGAATTATTTTAGCGCGGGAATCAGGTTTCCAATTAATTTGAAATGCATTAGCGCAGAGATGCCAAAAACAAAAGGAACACGCTGAATTACGTTTAGGGATTATTTGGGTGAAGCCGTTTTAGCCATTTTATGGAATTATTTCGGCGAAACAGTTAGAGACATTTTAAAAGATGATTTAAAAGATGATTTTAGAAGAGAATTTAAGGGTGAAACTCTGTGATCGTTATAATACACAAGTTGTATTTTAACAGTGTCGTGAGGTCCCCTACCCCAACCCCCAAGGGTTCCGATCCCCCTACCCCAACCCCAAAGGGTTCCAATCCCCCTACCCCAACCCCGAAGGAAGCCCCCGATACTCAAAGGTCCCCCAAGCTCCCAAAGGGCCCCCAGACCCCCAAAGGCCCTCACCCGGTCCCCAAAGGTCCACCGGGCTCCCAAAAGACCACCAGGCTCCCGAAAGGGCTCCCGGACCCCAAAGAGACTCCCCCGGTCCCCACAGGTCCACCGGGCTCCCAAAAGACCAATCGGCCCTCAAGGACCCCCAGACCCCCAAAGGCCCTCCCCGGGCCCTCAAAGGCCCTCCCCCCGTCCCCAAAGGTCCACCGGGCTCCCAAAGGACCACCCAGCCCTAAAGGGCCCCCCGGACCCCCGGCACCCCAAAGGCCCCTGAGCCCCCGTTTTTTAATACTTTTTTATGGCTTTATTATATCTTTTCAGAACATGTTATTTTCTTAATGTCCATCCTAAACCCATTTTACAAGTTGAAGTACCCGTCCTTTTCACCCACAACTTTACTATACTGATTTTTGAATGCTCCAACACCAAGCAATACTTTTCAAAGACATTTCAGAACAAGTTCTTTTCTTAATGTCCCTCCTAAACCCATTTTACAAATTGAAGTACCCATCCTTTACACCCACAACTTTACTTTACAGCTTTTGAATGTTCCAACACCAAGCAATACTTTTCAAATGGCATTTCAGAACAAGTTCTTTTCATAATGTCCATCCTAAACCCATTTTACAAGTTGAAGTTCCCATCCTTTTCACCCACAACTTTACTTTACAGATTTTTGAATTCCCAACACCAAGCAATACTTTTCAAAAGGCATTTCAGAACAAGTTCTTCTCTTAGTGACTGTCCTAAACCCATTTTACAAATTGAAGTTCCCATCCTTTTCACATACAACTTAGTTATAGGTAAGAGTTTGAAGTTTTACCTTAGAGACTTAGCTTAGAGTTTTAGTATGGTTTAGTTTTAGTTGAGAGTTTAGAGTTTTTTTTAGCTTAGACTCTTAGCTTGGAGTTTTTGCTAGATTTCTAGTTTACTTTAGTTTGATTTAATAGTTTAGAGTTTTTAGATTATAGTCTTACCTTAAAGTTTTAGTTTTTTTTATTTTTATTTAAAATTTTATAGTTTTTATTAGATTATAGTCTTAGCTTAGAGTTTTTTGTTAGAGTTGTAGTTTATTTTAATTTTAGTTAATAGTTTAGAGTTTTACCTTAGAGACTTAGCTTAGAGTTTTAGTTTGGTTTAGTTTTAGTTAAAAGTTTAGTTTTTTTAGCTTAGTCTTAGCTTAGAGTTTTTGTTAGAGTTCTAGTTTAGTTTAGGTTTAGTTAAGAGTTTATAGAGTTTTTAGCTTAGAGTCTTTGCTTAAAGTTTTAGTTTGGTTTAGTTTTAGTTAAAAGTTTAGAGTTTTTTTTAGATTAGAGTCTTAGCTTAGAGTTTTTGTTAGAGTTCTAGTTTAGTTTAGTTTTAGTTAAGAGTTTAGAGTTTTTAGCTTAGAGTCTTAGCTTAGAGTTTTATTCTGAGTTCTAGTTTAGTTTAGTTTAGTTACAGTTCAGAATTTAGAGTTTTAGCTTAGAGTCATAGCTTAGAGTTTTACTTAAAGTTTTAGTTTGGCTAAGTTTTAGTTAAGAGTTTCGAGTTTTAGCTTAGAGTCTTAGCTTAGATTTTTTTGTTAGAGTTCTAGTTTAGTTTAATTTTAGTTAAGAGTTTGATGTTTTACCTTTGAGTTTCAGTTAGAGTTCTACTTTAGTTTAGTTTTAGTTAAGAGTTTGGTGTTTTAACTAAGAGTCTTAGCTTAGAGTTTTTGTTAGAGTTCTAGTTTATTTTAGTTTTAGTTACGAGTTTAGTGTTTTTAGCTTAGAGTCTTAGCTTAGAGTTTATGTTGAAGTTCTAGTATAGTTTAGTTTTAGTTTATAGTTTTAGCTTAGAGTTCTTGTTAGAGTTATATTTTAGTTTAGTTTTAGTTAAGAGTATAGAGTTTTTTTGTTAGAGTTATAGTTTAGTTTAATTTTAGTTAATAGTTTGATTTTTTAACTTTGAGTTTCAGTTAGAGTTCTAGTTTAGTTTAGTTTTATTTAAGAGTTTAGATTTTACCATAGAGTATTATCTTAGAGTTTTATTTAAAGTTCTAGTTTAGTTTAGTTTTAGGTAAGGGTTTAGATTTTTATCTTAGAGTCATAGCTTAGAGTTTTACTTAAAGTTATAGTTTGGTTAAGTTTTAGTTAAGAGTTTAGAGTTTTTAGCTTAGAGTTTTTGTTGAAGTTCTAGTTTAGTTTAGTTTTAGTTAATAGTTTAGAGTTTTAGCTTAGAGTCTTAGCTTATAGTTTTTGTTAGAGTTGAAGTTTAGTTTAATTTTAGTTAAGAATTTGATGTTTTACCTTTTGAGTTTCAGTTAGAGTTCTACTTTAGTTTACTTTTAGTTTAGAGTTTAGAGTTTTTTAGCTTAGAGTCTTAGCTTAGAGTTTTAGTTAGAGTTATAGTTTAGTTTTAGTTAAGAGTTTAGAATTTTAGCTTAGAGTCTTAGCTTAGAGTTTTTGTTAGAGTTATAGTTTATTTTAGTTTTGAGTTCTAGTTTAGGTTACATATAGTTAAGAGTTTGGAGTTTTACCTTAGAGACTTAGCTTAGAGTTTTAGTTTAGTTTTAGTTAAGAGTTTTGAGTTTTTTAGCTTAGAGTCTTAGCTTAGAGTTTTTGTTAGAGTTCTAGTTTAGTTTAGTTTTAGTTAAGAGTTTAGTGTTATAACTTAGAGTCTTAGCTTAGAGTTTTAGTTAGAGTTCTAGTTTAGTTTAGTTTTAGTTAATAGTTTAGAGTTTTTAGCTTAGAGTCTTAGCTTAGAGTTTTTTTTAGAGTTATAGTTTATTTTAATTTTAGTTAAGAGTTTAGATTTTTTAGCTTAGAGTCTTAGCTTAGAGTTTTTGTTAGAGTTCTATTTTAGTTTAGTTTTAGTTAAGAGTTTGGTGTTTTACCTAAGAATCTTAGTTTTGAGTTTCAGTTAGAGTTAAAGTTTAGTTTAGTTTTAGTTAAGAGTTTAGATTTTTTAGATTATATTCTTAGCTTAGAGTTTTTGTTTAAGTTATAGTTTAGTTTTTTTTTATTTAATAGTTTAGAGTTTTAGATTAGAGTCGTATCTTATAGTTTTTGTTAGAGTTGTAGTTTAGTTTATTAATAGTTAAGATTTTAGAGTTTTATCTTAGATTCTTAGGTTAGAGTTTTTGTTAGAGTTCTAGTTTAGTTTATATATAGTTAAGAGTTTTGAGTTTTACCTTAGAGACTTAGCTTTGAGTTTTAGTTTAGTTTAGTTTTAGTTAAGAGTTTGGAGTTTTTAGCTTAGAGTCTTAGCTTAGTTTTTATTAGAGTTCTAGTTTAGTTTAGTTTTAGTTAAGAGTTTGGTGCTTTAACTTAGAGTCATAGTTTAGACATTTATTTAGAGTTCTAGTTTAGTTTAGTTTTAGTTAAGAGTTTAGAATTTTAGCTTAGAGTCTTAGCTTAGAGTTTTTGTTAGAGTTCTAGTTTAGTTTAGTTTTAGTTAAGAGTTTAGAGTTTTTATCTTAGAGTATTAGAATAGTTTTTTCGAAGTTCTAGTTTAGTTTAGTAATAGTTAAGAGTTTAGAGTTTTAGCTTAGAGTCTTAGCTTAGAGTTTTTGTTACAGTTGAAGTTTAGTTTAGTAATAGTTGAGAGTTTAGAGTTTTATCTTAGAGTCTTAGCTTAGAGTTTTTGTTAAAGTTGAAGTTTAGTTTAGTAATAGTTAAGAGTTTAGAGTTTTAGCTTAGAGTTTTAGTTTAGTTTAGTTTTAGTTAAGAGTTTAGAGTTTTTTTTAGCATAGAGTCTTAGCTTAGAGTTTTTGTTAGAGTTCTATTTTAGTTTAGTTTTAGTTAAGAGTTTAGAGTTTTTAGCTTAGATTCTTAGTTTAGAGTTTTTTGTTGAAGTTCTAGTTTAGTTTAACGTTTTAGCTTAGACTTGGATTTTTAATTAGAGTTTTAGTTTAGTTTTAGTTAAGAGTTTAGAGTTTTAGACTAGAGTCTTAGCTTAGAGTTTTTGTTAGAGTTCTAGTTTAGTTTAGTTTTAGTTAAGAGTTTAGAGTTTTAGCTTAGAGTCTTAGCTTAGAGTTTTTGTTAGAGTCCTAGTTTAGATTAGTTATAGTTAGGAGTTTAGAGTTTTACCTTAGAGACTTAGCTTAGAGTTTTAGTTAAGTTTAGTTTTACTTAAGAGTATAGAATTTTAGCTCAAAGTCTCAGCTTAGAGTTTTTGTTAGAGTTCTAGTTTTGTTTAGTTTTAGTTAAGAGTTTAGTGTTTTTACCTTAGAGTCCTAGTTTAGAGTTTTTGTTGAAGTTCTAGTCTAGTTTAGTTTTAGTTTAGAGTTTTAGCTTAGACTTAGAGTTTTAATTAGAGTTCTAGTTTAGTTTAATTTTAGTTAAGAGTTTAGAGTTTTTTGCTTAGAGTCTTAGCTTAGTTTTATTTAGAGTTCTAATTTAATCTAGTTTTAGTTAAGAGTTTAGAGTTTTACCATAGAGTCTTAGCTTAGAGTTTTAGTTAGAGTTAAAGTTTAGTTTAGTTACAGTTAAGAATTTAGATTTTTCAGCTTAGAGTCATAGCTTAGAGTTTTATTTAAAGTTATAGCTTGGTTAAGATTTAGTTAAGAGTTTCAAGTTTTAGCTGAGTCTTAGCTTACAGTTTTTGTTAGAGTTGTAGTTTAGCTTAGTTTTACTTAAGAGTTTAGAGTTTTTCCTTAGAGTCCTAGCTTAGAGTTTTTGTTAGAGTTCTAGTTTAGTTTAATTTTAGTTAAGAATTTGATGTTTTACCTTTGAGTTTCAGTTAGAGTTCTGGTTTAGTTTAGTTTTAGTTAAGAGTTTAGTGTTTTACCTTAGAGTCTTAGTTTAGAGTTTTAATTAGAGTTCTAGTTTAGTTTAGTTTTAGTTAAGAGTTTAGATTTTTAGCTTAGAGTCTTAGCTAAGAGTTTTTGTTAGATTTATAGTCTAGTTTTGTTCAATTTAAGAGTTTAGAGTTTTTATCTGATAATCTTAGCTTAGAGTTTATGTTGTAGTTTTAGTTTAGTTTTAGTTAAGAGTTTAGACTTTTGGCTTAGAGTCTTAGCTCATAGTTATTGTTAAACTTGAAGTTTGTTTTAGTAATAGTTAAGATTTAGGAGTTATAGCATAGAGTCGTAGATTGGAGTTTTTGTTATAGTTCCAGTTTAGTTTAGTTATAGTTAAGAGTCTGGAGTTTTACCGTCGAGACTTAGCTTAGAGTTTTAGTTTAGTTTATTTAAGAGTTTAGAGTTTTTAGCTTGGAGTCTTAGCTTAGATTTTTTGTTAGAGTTCTAGTTTAGTTTAATTTTAGTTCAGAGTTTGGTGTTTTACCTTAGAGTCATAGCTTAGAGTTTTAGTTAGAGTTCTAGTTTAGTTTAGTTTTAATTAAGAGTTTAGAATTTTAGCTTAGAGTCTTAGCTTAGAGTTTTTGTTGAAGCTCTAGTTTAGTTTAGTTTTAGTTAAGAGTTTAAAGTTTTAGCTTAAAGTCTTAGCTTTGAGTTTTTGTTAGAGTTTTAGTTTAGTTTAGTTTTAGTTAAGAGTTTAGAGTTTTAGCTTAGAGTCTTAGCTTAGAGATATAGTTAGAGTTGAAGTCTAGTTTAGTTATAGTTAAGAGTTTAGAGTTTTTAGCTTAGAGTCGTAGTTTAGAGTTTTTGTTAGAGTTCTAGTTTAGTTTACTTAAGAGTTTAGAGTTTTATCATAGAATTATAGCTTAGAGTTTCTGTTGAAGTTTTAGTTTAGTTTATTTTTAGTTAATAGTTTAGAGTTTTTTAGATTAAAGTCTTAGCTTAGAGTTTTTGTTAGAGTTCTAGTTTAGTTTAGTTTTAGTTAAGAGTGTGGTGTTTTACCTTAGAGTCATAGCTTCGAGTTTTAGTCAGAGTTCTAGTTTAGTTTAGTTTTAGTTAAGAGTTTAGAACTCTAGCTTAGAGTCTTACCTTAGAGTTTTTGTTAGAGTTCTAGTTTATTTTAGTTTTAGTTAAGAGTTTAGTGTTTTTAGCTTAGAGTCTTAGCTTAGAGTTTTTGTTGAAGCTCTAGTTTAGTTTAGTTTTAGTTAAGAGTTTATAGTTTTAGATTAGAGTTTTTGTTAGAGTTCTAGTTTAATTTAGTTTTAGTTAAGAGTTTTGAGTTTTACCTTAAAGTCTTAGATTAGAGTTTTAGTTAGGGTTGAAGTTTCGTTTAGTTTAGTTATAGTTAAGAGTTTAGAGTTTTAGCTTAGAGTCTTAGCTTAGAGTTTTAGTTAGAGTCATTGTTTATTTTAGTTTTAGTTAAGAGTTATAGCTTGGAGGTTTAGCCTAGAATCTTAGCTTAGAGATTTAGTTAGAGTTGAAGTTTAGTCCAAACTAGCATAACCACAAAATTACACAATATTGCATAGAAATACCAAAACCATAGGTTAGATTAGGTTAGGTTAGAGGTTAGGTTTCTCCATGTTTAAGTTAGGTTAGATTAGGTTAGTTTATCCTGAGCGCTCATGATAAGCTAACCTAATCTAACCTAACTTAGACATGGAGAAACCTAACCTCTAACCTAACCTAACCTAATCTAACCTATGGTTTGGTATTTCTATGCAATATTGTGTAATTTTGTGGTTATGCTAGTTTGGACTAAACTTCAACTCTAACTAAATCTCTAAGCTAAGATTTTAGGCTAAACCTCTAAGCTATAACTCTTAAGTAAAACTAAACTAAACAATAACTCTAACTAAAACTCTAAGCTAAAACTATAAACTCTTAACTATAACTAAACTATACGAAACCCCAAACCTAACTAAAACTCTAATCTAAGACTTTAAGGTAAAACTCAAAACTCTTAACTAAAACTAAACTAAACTAAAACTCTAACAAAAACTTTAAGCTAAAACTATAAACTCTTAACTAAAACTAAACTAAACTAGAGATTCAACGAAAACTCTAAGCTAAGACTCTAAGCTAAAAACACTAAACTCTTAACTAAAACTAAACTAAACTAGAACTGTAACAAAAACTCTAAGCTAAGACTCTAAGCTAAAACTCTAACCTCTTAACAAAAACTAAACTAAACTATAACTATAACTAAAAGTCTATGCTAAGACTATAAGGTAAAACTAACAACTCTTAACAAATACAAAAGTAAGAAATAACTCTAACAAAACTATAAGATAATACTCAAATCTAAGACTCTAAACTTTAAATTAAAACCAAACCAAACTAAAACTTCAACAGAAACTCTAAGCTATGATTCTATGATAAAACTCTAAACTCTTAAGTAAACTAAACTAGAACTCTAACAAAAACTCTAAACTACGACTCTAAGCTAAAAACTCTAAACTCTTAACTATAACTAAACTAGACTTCAAATCTAACTATAGCTCTAAGCTAACACTCTAAGATAAAACTCTAAACTCTTAACTAAAACTAAACTAAACTAGAACTCTAACTAAAACTCAAAGCTAAGACTCTAAGCTAAAACTATAAACTCTTAACTAAAACTAAACTAAACTAGAGCTTCAACAAAAACTCTAAGCTAAGACTCTAAGCTAAAATTCTAAACTCTTAATTAAAACTAAACTAAACTAGAACTCTAACTAAAACTCTAAGCTATGACTCTAAGGTAAAACACCAAACTCTGAACTAAAATTAAACTAAACTAGAACTCTAACAAAAAATCTAAGCTAAGACTCCAAGCTAAAAACTCTAAACTCTTAAATAAACTAAACTAAAACTCTAAGCTAAGTCTCGACGGTAAAACTCCAGACGCTTAACTATATCTAAACTAAACTAGAACTCTAGCAAAAACTCTAAGCTAAGACTCTAAGCTAAAAAACTCTAAACTCTTAACTAAAACTAAACTAAACTAAAACTTCAACAGAAACTCTAAGCTATGATTCTATGATAAAACTCTAAACTCTTAAGTAAACTAAACTAGAACTCTAACAAAAACTCTAAACTACGACTCTAAGCTAAAAACTCTAAACTCTTAACTATAACTAAACTATACTTCAACTCTAACTATAGCTCTAAGCTAAGACTCTAAGATAAAACTCTAAACTCTTAACTAAAACTAAACTAAACTAAAACTCTAACAAAATCTCTAATATTAAAATAGAAAATATTAAATAAAACTAAGATAAACTATATCTTAAAAAAAAACTCTAAGCTAAGACTCTAAGCTAAAATTCTAAACTCTTAACTAAAACTAAACTAAACTAGAACTCTAACTAAAACCCTATGCTAAAACTCTAAGGTAAAACACCAAACTCTGAACTAAAATTAAACTAAACTAGAACTCTAACAAAAAATCTAAGCTAAGACTCCAAGCTAAAAACTCTAAACTCTTAAACTAAACTAAACTAAAACTCTAAGCTAAGTCTCGAAGGTAAAACTCCAGACTCTTAACTATATCTAAACTAAACTAGAACTATAACAAAAACTCTAAGCTACGACTCTAAGCCATAACTCTAAAATCTTAACTATTACTAAACTAAACTTCAACTCTAACAAAACTCTAAGCTAAGAATTTAATGTAAAAATCTAAACTATTAAATAAAACTAAACTAAACTAGAAATACAACAAAAAATCTATGCTAACACTCTAAGCTAAAAACTATAGACTTTTAACTAAAACTAAAATAAACTAGAACTCTTATCAAAAACTCTAAGCAAAGACTCTAAGCTAAAATTCTAAAATCTTAACTAAAAATAAACTAAACTAGAACTCTAAATAAAACTCTAAGCTAAGACTCTAAGGTAAAACACTAAACTCGTAACTAAAAGTAAACTAAACCAGAACTCTAACTGAAACTCAAAGGTAAAACATCAAATTCTTAACTAAAATTAAACTAAACTAGAACTCTAACAAAAACTCTAAGCTAGGACTCTAAGGAAAAACTCTAAACTCTTAAGTAAAACTAAGCTAAACTACAACTCTAACAAAAACTGTAAGCTAAGACTCAGCTAAAACTTGAAACTCTTAACTAAATCTTAACCAAGCTATAACTTTAAATAAAACTCTAAGCTATGACTCTAAGCTGAAAAATCTAAATTCTTAACTGTAACTAAACTAAACTTTAACTCTAACTAAAACTCTAAGCTAAGACTCTATGGTAAAACTCTAAACTCTTAACTAAAACTAGATTAAACTAGAACTCTAAATAAAACTAAGCTAAGACTCTAAGCAAAAAACTCTAAACTCTTAACTAAAACTAAACTAAACTAGAACTCTAATTACAACTCTAAGTCTAAGCTAAAACTCTAAACTAAAACTAAACTAAACTAGAAGTTCAACAAAAACTCTAAACTAAGACTCTAAGGTAAAAACACTAAACTCTTAACTAAAACTAAACAAAACTAGAACTCTAACAAAAACTCTAAGCTGAGACTTTGAGCTAAAATTCTATACTCTTAAGTAAAACTAAACTTAACTAAAACTCTAAGCTAAGTCTCTAAGGTAAAACTCTAAACTCCTAACTATAACTAATCTAAACTAGGACTCTAACAAAAACTCTAAGCTAAGACTCTAAGCTAGAACTCTAAACTCTTAACTAAAACTAAACTAAACTAGAACTCTAACAAAAACTCTAAGCTAAGACTCTAGGCTAAAACTCTAGACTCTTAACTAAAACTAAACTAAAACCCTAATTAAAACTCCAAGTCTAAGCTAAAACTCTAAACTAAACTAGAACTTCAACAAAAAACACTAAACTAAGAATCTAAGCAAAAAACTCTAAACTCTTAACTAAAACTAAACTAAACTAGAACTCTAACAAAAACTGTAACCTAAGACTCTATGCTAAAAAAAACTCTAAACTCTTAACTAAAACTAAATTAAACTAAAACTCTAAGCTAAAACTCTAAACTCTTAACTATTACTAAACTAAACTTCAACTTTAACAAAAACTCTAAGCTAAGACTCTAAGCTAAAACTCTAAACTCTCAACTATTACTAAACTAGACTTCAACTTTAACAAAAACTCTAAGCTAAGACTCTAAGCTAAAACTCTAAACTCTTAACTATTACTAAACTAAACTAGAACTTTGAAAAAAGCTATGATAAGCCTATAATATAAAAACTCTAAAATCTTAACTAAAACTAAACTAAACTAGAACTCTAACAAAAACTCTAAGCTAAGACTCTAAGATAAAATTCCAAACTCTTAACTAAAAATAAACTAACCTATAACTCTAAATAAAAGTCTAAGCTATGACTCTAAGGTAAAACACCAAACTCTTAACTAAAACTAAACTAAACTAGAACTCTAATAAAAACTAAGCTAAGACTCTAAGCTAAAAACTCCAAACTCTTAACTAAAACTAAACTAAACTAAAACTCAAAGCTAAGTCTCTAAGGTAAAACTCCAAACTCTTAACTATATATAATTAAACTAGAACTCTAACAAAAACTCTAAGCTAAGACTCTAATCTAAAACTCTAAACTATTAACTATAAATAAAATAAACTTCAACTTTAACAACAACTCCAAGCTAAGACTAAAAGGTAAAACACCAAACTCTTAACTCAAACTAATCTGAACTAAAAATTCAACAAAAACTCTAAGCCAATACTCTAAGCTAAAAACTATAAACTCTTAACTAAAACTAAATTAAACTAGAACTCTAACTAAAACTCGAAGCTAAGACTCTAAGCCAAACTCTTAACTAAAACTAAAGTAAACTAGAACTCTAACCAAAACTCAAAGTTAAGACTCTAGTCTAAAAACATTAAACTCTTAAATAAAACTAAAATAAACTAGAAATATAAAATAAACTAAAACCAAAGACTCTAAGCTAAAAAACAATAAAATTTTAATTATGATTAAGCTGAAATAGAAATCTAACAAAAAAACTAAGATATGACTATAAGGTAAAACACTAAACTATTAACTAAAATTAAGCTGAACAATAACTCTAACAAAAACTCTAAGCTAAGACTCTAAGCTAAAAAACTCAAAACTCTTAACTAAAACTAAACTAAAACTCTATTCTAAGTCTCTAAGGTAAAACTCCAAACTCTTAACTATATGTAAACTAAACTAGAACTCAAAACTAAAATAAACTAGAACTCTAACAAAAACTCTAAGCTAAAACTCTAAGCTAATATTCTAAACTCTTAACTATAACTAAACTAAACTAGAACTCTAACTAAAACTCTAAGCTAAGACTCTAAGATAAAAAACTCTAAACTATTAACTAAAACTAAACTAAACTATAACTATAACTGAAACTCAAAAGGTAAAACATCAAATTATTAACTAAAATTAAACTAAACTTCAACTTTAACAAAAACTCTTAGATAAGACTCTAAGATAAAACTCTAAACTATTAACTAAAACTAAACTAAACTAGAACTTCAACAAAAAATCTAAGCTAAAAACTTTAAACTCTTAACTAATACTTAACGAAACTATAACTTTAAGTAAAACTCTAAGCTATGACTCTAAGCTAAAAATCTAAACTCTTAACTAAAACTAAACTAAACTAGAACTCTAACTAAAACTCTAAGATAAGACTCTATGTTAAACTATAAACTCTTAAATAAAACTAGACTAAACTATAACTCTAACTGAAACTCAATGGTAGAAAATCAAACTCTTAACTAAAATTAAACTAAACTAGAACTCTAACAAAAAAACTCTAAACTCTTAACTAAAACTAAACTAAACTATAACTCTAACAAAAACTCTAAGCTAAAACTATAAACTAAAACTAAACTATACTAGAACTTCAACATAAACCCTAAGCTAAGACTCTAAGCTAAAAACACTAAACTCTTCAACTAAAACTAAAATAAAACTAGAATTCTAACAAAAATCTCTAAGCTAAGACTCTAAGGTAAAACACCAAACTCTTAACTAAAACTAAACTAAACTAGAACTCTAACTGAAACTCAAAGGTAAAACATCAAACTCTTAAGTAAAATTAAACTAAACTAGAACTCTAACAAAAAACTCTAGGCTAAGACTCTAAGATAAAACTCGAAACTATTAACTAAAACTTAGCCAAACTAAAACTTTAAGTAAAACTCTAAGCTATGACTAAGCTAAAACTCTAAATTCGGAACTGTAACTAAACTAAACTAAACTAGAACTCATAATAAAACTCTAAACTAAGACTATAAGCTAAAAACTCTAAACTCTTAACTAAAACTAAACTAAACTAGAACTCTAACAAAAACTCTAAGCTAAGACTCTAATCTAAAAAAAACTCTAAACTTTTAACTAAAACTAAACCAAACTAAAACTTTAAGCCAAGACTCTAAGCTAAAAACTCTAAACTCTTAACTAAACCTAAACTAAACTAGAACTCTAACAAAAACTCTAAGCTAAGACTAAGCTAAAAAAACTAAACTTTTAACTAAAACTAAACCAAACTAAAACTCTAAGCTAAGTCTCTAAGGTAAAACTCTAAACTCTTAACTAAAATTAAACTAAACTACAACTCTAACAAAAAACTCTAAGCTAAGACTATAAGCTAAAAACTATAAACTTTTAACTAAAACTAAACCAAAATAAAACTTTAAGCTAAGACTATAATATAAAAACTCTAAACTCTTAACTAAAACTAAACTAAACTAGAACTCTAACAAAAACTATAAGCTAAGAGTCTAAGCTAAAAAAAACTCTAAACTTTCAACTAAAACTAAACCAAACTAAAACTCTAAGCTAAGTCTCTAAGGTAAAACATCAAACTCTTACCTATAACTAAGTTGTATGTGAAAAGGATGGGAACTTCAATTTGTAAAATGGGTTTAGGACAGTCACTAAGAGAAGAACTTGTTCTGAAATGCCTTTTGAAAAGTATTGCTTGGTGTTGGGAATTCAAAAATCTGTAAATTAAAGTTGTGGGTGAAAAGGATGGGAACTTCAACTTGTAAAATGGGTTTAGGATGGACATTATGATAAGAACTTGTTCTGAAATGCCCTTTGAAAAGTATTGCTTGGTGTTGGAACATTCAAAAGCT